>NC_079211.1:98971848-99008935 GCF_029633865.1 Lampris incognitus | reverse complement strand
ACAAACATTGCTATCCATTAGTAGTCACTAGGTCTAGGTCATTCACAATTACGATGAAGGCACAGTTTCCTGACTTCGTTTCATTTATGTTGAAAATGTTTGGCTTTTTTTTTAAATCTTGCATCAGTGTAATAACCCAGACTAAATAAGTGGGAATATGATTATGCAACATTGTCTGAAGCAGTTTCAACAAGCAGGGTAGAGGAGTTGTAATACTGAGCTGTTTTTTCCTACCTTTTTTGTATGTAAACTTAAATTCAAATGTTTACACCAGTCCTAAATTACCAAAATAATCAGTGTTACAGGAGGTGGTGTATGTATGACATAGTGCTTGGAGAAAACCAGCCGAAGAAATTTCTGAAAATTGCTGTGAGACTGAAAAGTTTATCATGTTTATCATGTATTTGTACCTGGTTTTCTCTCATCTCCACAGAGTATGTGTGAAGAAGTCGTCTCAGGAACGCCTAGCGCTAAAGATCCTTATTGATCGCCCCAAGGCCAGAAATGAGGTTAGACATCCTGTTCTTGTTGTGATTAATGCATGTGGTATGGGCTGTTTGTTGTCATCATTGGCTGCCTATCTGCCACGACCATATCTACATTCCTCTGTCTATTTCCTGTCGGTCTCTTGTTTTGGTAAATTAGAGCTTTGGCCTGTGTGTCATTCTATTATCCATTCACATTTGTCTTCTGTTGTCATCCCCTATCTCTGTCTTTATATGCCTGTCTATGTTTCTTTATCTGCAATGCTGTCTTGCTGCATGCCCCTGTGGGTAACAGTAGGTCTACAGGCCTACTGTTACCCACCCATGTCATTAGCAGCCCCCCCAGCCCGATCAAGCGGCTTGTACAAACTCATACAAGAGTTGAGCAGTGAGACATGCAGTCAAAAAAGCAACGCAGACCTTCTTAGCCAAAGCTCTTCCTGCTAAACTGAGGAAGCTGCTTTTGAAATAAAGGATACACACACACACACACATATCACTATTGCACAGCAATACTTGGTGTGTTTCTGTCAGTGATTTGCTCATCAGCAGTCTAGGCTAGATGCTCGCTGCAAGAATTTTATTTGAGTAACTAATAAAATTGTGATCTACGTAAGTCTAATTAGCCTCAGGGGCCTGTACCACAAAGCAGGATTACTGAAGATAACTGGATAACTTTGCTGAGTAAAACCTGGTGTCCTCCAAATTTGGAACATGGACTGAAGTAATTAGAACTGTTCCAGGTTTTACTCAGTGCAGTTATCTCCTGCTTTGTGTTATAGGCCCCTGGGTTATCAGTATCCTGGTCCCTCTGCCCTCCGTTGTTTACCTCCTGTTTAATGTGTCAGTGTACAGAAGTAGTTAAGGAATAGATATTTGGAAGAATGTCTTGATGCATGCTCAATAATCCAGGTAAGAAAATCAAAGAAGGTTGAATCAGTTGATCTGGATGTAATGTTTATTGACAGACACGTTTCACCACTCAACTAAGTGACATCTTCAGTCTAAACTGACTGCAGGTATCTCCACCCCTTATAAATAAACATTCCCAAATCCTCTATGAATAGTACACATGGCCATTGAAACTCTAGTTAATGGTCACACCCATATTTGCTTATGAAACTGGTCATTGGTTTCGATCATTATGCAACTGTATTGTTTATAAGGGTCGGGATACCTGCAGTCAGTTTAGACTGAAGAGGTCACTTAGTTGAGTGATGAAACATTTGTCAATAAACGTTGTATCCAGATGAACTGATTCAACCTTCTTTGATATTTGGAAGGACTTTCTCTATAACTTGTCAATTCTAAAACTGTAATTCATATTATTAGTAAAAGTGGTATTGGTTTTCATTGGGAGGGACAAAGAAGGACAGGATTAGAAACGAGTATATTAGAGGGACAGCTCAGGTTGGACGGTTTGGAGACAAAGCAAGAGAGGCAAGATTGGGATGGTTTGACATGTGCAGAGGAGAGATGCTGGGTATATTGGGAGAAGGATGCTGAAGATGGAGCTATCAGGCAAGAGGAGGTTTATGGGGTTTATGGATGTGGTGAGGGAGGACATGCAAGTGGCTGGCGTGACAGAGGAAGAGGCAGAATTGACTTGACAGGAAGAGATGGAAACGGATGATCTGCTGTGGCAACCTCCAACGGAAGCAGCCGAAAGTAATAGTAGTACCAATAGTGGTATTGGCTTTTGTTCGGAGGGACAAAGAAGGATAGGATTAGGATCGAGTATATTAGAGGGACAGCTCAGGTTGGATGGTTTGGAGACAAAGCAAGAGAGGCAAGATTGAGATGGTTTGGACGTGCAGAGGAGAGATCTTAGGGATATCATCCATGGGTATATCTAGGTATATCATCTGGGTATATCAACTCCCCTCCATCTGAAGTGTGTGGACCTTGCGGTATCCAACCATCATGCCATCCACTTGTCTGTTCCTGTCCCCCTGCCCAGGCAGCACACAAAACATACCATCACATTCAGGAACATCAAGACAGTGAGTGCACCAGCCCTGACCAACATGATAGTGTCCAGTCTAACCTTAGATCCCCCTGACACTACGATGGATGGCCTGGTAGCCCACTGCAACTCAGCCTTATCCATCAGCCTTGACTCTCTACCCCCCCCCCTCCAAACCCAGTCTGTTTCCTTCTCCCATCTTGCCCCCTGGTTCACCACTGAACTCCACATCACAAAGGCCACTGGTCATCGACTGGAGAGGCTCTATAAAGGGTCTGGCCTCACTGTCCACCTTGAGGCCTTTATAGATCATGTGAAGACCTATAAAGAAGCTCTCTGCCAGGCCAAAATGCATTATTACTCTACTATCATTGGCAACCAGCAAAATCACCCCAGAATGCTGTTCTCCACCATCAACTGACTACTTCGCCCCTTTGATGCCCCCCACTCTTCAGGTGCTCCTGATCTCTGCACCAAGTTGCTGGATTTCTTCCAGGCTAAAGTGGAGTCTATCCACCAGCAGCTTGTGGTACCTGCCACCTCCCCCGCACGCACCTCAGTTGCAGGATGTTGCTCCCCCCGCTGTGTGCCTACTAAGTGCTGCCTCTCCTCTTTCTCCCCTGTGGATGCTCCTCAAGTTGGTCACCATGGCCAAGGCTTCCACCTCTTCCCTGGACCCCATGCCCACCGTCCTGGTCAAGGCATGTTTACCTACCCTGTGCCCCATAATTGTGGACATTATCAACTCCTCTTTGGAATATGAATGGTACCCTCCAGCTTCAAAATGGCTGCAGTCACCCCCATCCTCAAAAAGCCAGGCCTGGACCCAGATGCCCTCACTAACTACCGGTCGATCTCCAACCTTCTATTTCTCAGTAAAATCCTGTAAAGAGTAGTTGCTGCCGAACTCCATCAGTGCATGTCCAACCATGAGTTCTATGAACCCCTCCAGTCTGGCTTCAGAGCACACCACAGCACAGAGACTGCCCTTATCAAAATCACCAATGACCTCCTCATTGCTGCTGATTCCAGCCACATCAGTATTCTCATCATCCTGGACCTCTCTGCAGCCTTCGACACTGTTTCTCACACCATTCTTCTCAACTGCGTATCTGAATACTTAGGCCTCACTGGTATAGCGCTCTCCTGGTTCCAGTCATATCTCACCAACAGGAAACAGTTTGTCACCATCAGAGACTCCAGTTCCACCCTAGCCCCAGTCAACCAAGGTGTGCCACAAAGATCCGTGCTTGGACCCCTCCTCTTTACCATCTACATGCTCCCCCTTGGTCAGATCATCCGCCACCACGGTTTGAGTTTCCATTGCTACGCTGATGACATGTAGCTTTATCTCAGCACTAGACCATCCTCTCAGCTCCCCCCACATTCCCTTGTTAACTGCCTCCACCAAATAAAAATCTGGATGTCATCAAATCTACTCAAGCTAAATACCGATAAGACTGAGCTCATGGTTGTGGCTTCCAAGGTGCTGATCCAGAAGGCTGGAGATCTTCTCCTCAACATGGATGGCTGCTCCATCTGCCCATCCCCAGAAACCCCAATATTGGTGTTATTATGGACTCCACCGTCTCATTCCAATCACACATCAAATCTGTCACCAAATCTGCTTTCTTTCACCTCAAAAACATCTCCAGACTCCCGCCATTACTCTCAGACTCCATGGCAGAGACCCTCAGCCATGCCTTCATCACCTCCCGTCTGGATTGTTGCAATCGAGTCCTGTGTGAGGTACATAGCAAATCCTTAGACAGGCTTCTTCAGTATGTACAGAATTCAGCTGCCGGGGTACTCACCCACACCAAGCCCTGGCAACACTTCACTCCCACCCTTGTCCACCTTCACTGGCTCCCAGTCAAATCCCGCATTTCTTATAAAATCCTACTCCTCACCTGTAAATCCCTCCATGCCCATACCTCTTAGTACCTATCAGACCTCCTCAAACCCTATATTCTGTCCCGGAATCTGTGGTCCACAGACACGGGCCTGCTTTCCATCTCCCACATCGGCCTGCAGACTTTTGGGGATAGAGCCTTTAGTGTGGCAGCCTTCACCTTTTGGAACTCTATTCCAGGAGAGATCCGCAATGCTGTTTAAAAGACTACTGAAAACCTACCTTTTTACTAAGGCCTATTGTCTGTAGTCTTTTGATCTTTGTTTTTTTTTTTTTTTTTTTTGGATTTTTCTTAATTTTTCTCCCCAATTGTACTTGGCCAGTTACCCCACTCTTACCCACATCCGGCTTCCCACCCGCAGACATGGCCAATTGTTTCTGTAGGGACGCCCGACCAAGCCGAAGGTAATACGGGGATTCGAGCTGGCGATCCCCGTGTTGGTAGGCAACGGAATAGACCGCCACACCACCCGGACGCCCTTTTTAATCTTTTTTTTTTCTTCTTTCTTATCTAGTGCAACGCGTCCTTGGGTTCCTTGAAAGGCACTATACAAAAATAAGTTGTTGTTGTTGTATTTTGGGAGAAGGATGCTGCCAGGGAAGAGGAAAAGAGGAAGTCGAAAGAGGAGGTTTATGGATGTGGTGAGGGAGGACATGCAGGTGACTGGCATGACCGAGGAAGAGGCAGAGGACAGGAAGAGATGGAAACTGATGAACTGCTGTGGCAACCCTTATCGGGAGCAGCCGGAAGTAGTAGTAGTAGTAGTAGTAATAGCGGTATTGGTGATTGTATTGGGGTACCAGTGGCAGCAGCCATGTCACTGTTCCCTTCTACAATAACTTATTATCAGAGGTGTACATAACTGGTGCGCAGGTGCAAATGTGTGGTTAAAATAAATGATGTGCAGCAGATAATGCAAAAAGAGGCGCTTTAGCGTACCGACATTTTTTGGGACACAATTACTTACTGAAACAACACGATTTTCTCCATATATCACTGGTAAGAATGTCATTATGACAAATGTGCCAGTTTTAATAATCAGTTGTTAATCGTGCAACTTTTAACCTTCGTTCTTGATTAAGTGGATGCGTTATTTTTCCAAGTTAGCAAGGTTAACTGTTAAACCTTGAGCTCCAGCAAATAGTTAGCTTACATAACAACTAGTTTAACGTTACATTTTTTTCTCCGATTTTAGGATCTTCGTCCATTCATCAAAATTTCCAAGAAGCAAGCTACATTAAGTAATTACTTTGGTGTTGCACCACCTCCAAAGAAATGCCAGACTGAACCTGTACATAAAAAATTTGTATTTGTGGAAAGGTGGCTGCAGGAAGTAACCTGGCTCCAAACAGATGACAACCGCAGAGATGTGGTGCAAAATATGCCGGGAAAATCCCGATCTCATGGATAAAAGTAGCACCTTTTTTATAGGGACAAAAATTTTCAGTCATCCAGCTTTTGAAAAGCATGAGAAGAGTAAAGAGCACATGAATATAGTGCAAACTATTGATAACAGGTGCAGCCAGGATCAGAAATCCACTCGCCCTCTTCAGGAGTCAGGAATCAGGAACACTTAATTTGTCATTTCCCGGAGCCCACAGTAGTTCAACACAAAGACAAAAAAACACATAGCCAAGAACTACAAGAACACACATATCCAAACTAACACATAGTATATCCAAACTAAAAAACAAAACAAAAAACACTGTCCAAGGGAATGAATGCCAGCCAGGATGACTGTTGGAACTGACGGTCTGCATGGGGTAGCAGTTAGCTTAGCTTGCCTCGCTTCCGCATCCTGTCAGACTGCCTTCAATGTTCCCTCTTTGGGCACAGCTCCAGGAAGGGTCCATGGTCCTTGGGCCGACCGGACGCAGCAGACCAGGCTCTCTCAGCTGATCCAACACCAACTCTCTCAGCCAAACACCCTCGACACACCTCCCCGCAATCCACACGACGACACCAAAAACACCACCGTCAACGCCAGGCGAGGCCGCCGTCAGACCGCCCTCGGTGTTATTGGAGCTGCCAGTCTGCATGGGATAGCAGTTAGCTTAGCCTGCCCCGCTTCCGTGTCCTGTCACATGGCAGGACAAACTGAATGAAGAACAGCATCAAGCACTGTGTAATATAGTTCTGTTGGCCTTTCACAAAGCGAAATATGTATGCCTGATGCGTTCATATGAGGAGGATATTATGCTTTTGAAGAGGCTTGGAGTTAATGTTGGGAATGCATATCATTCACGAGAAGGGGGACTTGCATCATGCAGAGCATCGCACAGACAATCTGTTTAGAATTGAATAGAAATTGAAGGCAGCTCAATTTTGGGGCGTGCTCTTTGATCGATCAGAAGACATAACACAAGCGGAGTAGGAAATTGTGTACATTGTGTCTGTATCCAACTACGGAGAGTTTACCTCAGATTTCCTTGGATTAATTACAGGACATAGTGAACGGACTGGAGCAGCTCTTCCATACTTGTGGTTTAGGGAATCAGTGGAAGACGAAGTTAGTCTCGGTGTGTACAGATGACGCAGCAGGCAACATTGGAGTTTAAAATGGGGTTGTTCTCAAATTGTGTCAGATGGTGGCGATTGGGGATTCCCTTGTGCATATTCTGTGTACTGCCCACACCCTCGACGACTAAACAAAGTCAGCTGATCGCAGGGTACCATACTGTGAGATATTTAATCACGCCGTTGTCAAGTTGTTGAGCTTTGATTTACAGAGAAGGGGTGCAAAAAGAACAGAACAACTAGATATGTGATGAGAATGACATTGCTTTTGTGAAACTAGGAAAGTTTCACAACATCAGATGGTCTGCATGGAAGCAAGAGATTACTACTACTACTACTACTACTACTTTCGGCTGCTCCTGTTACAGGTTGCCACAACGGATCATCCATTTCCATCTCATCCTGTCCTCTGCATCATCCTCTGTCACACCAGCCACTTGCATGTCCTCTCTCACCACATTCATAAACCTCCTCTTTCGACTTCCTCTTTTCCTCTTCCCTGGCAGCTCCACCTTCAGCATTCTTCTTCCAATATACCCAGCATCTCTCCTCCGCACATGTCCAAACCATCTCAATCTTGCCTCTCTTGCTTTGTCTCCAAACCATCCAACCTGAGCTGTCCCTCTAATATACTCGTTCTTAATCCTGTCCTTCTTCATCACTCCCACCGAAAAGCTTAGCATCTTCAACTCTGCCATCTCCAGCTCAGCCTCCTGTCTTTTTGTCAGTACCACTGTCACCAAACCATATAACATCGTCTCACAGCCATCTTGTAAACCTTCCCTTTAACTCTTGCTGGTACCATTCTGTTGCAAATCACTCCTGACACTCTTCTCCACCGACTCCACCCTGCCTGCACTCTCTTCTTCACCTCTCTTCTGCACTCCCCGTTACTTTGGACAGTTGACCCCAAGATTTAAACTCATACACCTTCGTCACCACTACTCCTTGCAACCTCACCATTCCACTGTCCTCCCTCTCATTCACGCATATGTATTCCATCTGTCTCCTACTGGCTTTCATTCCTCTTCTCTCTAGTGCATACCTCCACCTCTCCAGGCTCTCCTCAACCTGCACTCTACTCTTGCTACAGATCAAAATGTCATCCGCAAACATCATAGTCCACGGAGACTCATGCCTGATTTCGTCCGTCAACCTGTCCATCACCATTGCAAACAAGAAAGGGCTCAGAGCCGATCCTTGATGTAATCCCACCTCCACCTTGAATCCATCTGTCATTCCAACCGCACACCTCACCGTTGTCACACTTCCCTCATACATATCCTGCAACACTCCTACATACTTCTCTTCAACTCCCGACTCCCTCATACAATACCACATCTCCTCTCTCAGCACCCTGTCTGTCATATGCTTTCTCTAAATCCACAAAGACACAATGTAACTCCTTCTGGCCATCTCTTTACTTCCCAGTCAACATTCTCAAAGCAAACATTGCATCTGTAGTGCTCTTTTGTGGCATGAAACCATACTGCTGCTCGCTAGTCGTCACCTCTCTTAACCTAGCTTCTATTACTCTTTCCCATATCTTCATGCTAATCAACTTTATACCTCTGTAATTACTACAGTTCTGCACATCACCTTTATTCTTGAAAATCGGTACCAGTATACTTCTTCTTCACTCCTCAGGCATCCTCTCACTTTCCAAGATTGTGTTAAACAATCTAGTTAAAAAACTCCACTGCCATCTGTCCTAAACGTCTCCATGCCTCCACAGGTATGTCATCTAGATCAACTGCCTTTCCATTCTTCATCCTCTTCATAGCTGCCCTCACTTCCTCCTTGCTAATCCACCACTCTTCCTTATTCACTATCCCCACATCATCCAACCTTCTGTCGCTTTCATTTTCTTCATTCGTTAGCCCCTCAAAATACTCTTCCCACCTTCTCAACACACTCCTCACTTGTCAGCACATTTCAATCTCTATCCTTGATCGCCCTTACCTGCTGCACACCTTTCCCAGCTCAGTCCTTCTGTCTAGCCAATCGTTACAAGTCCTTTTCTCCTTCCTTAGTGTCTGACCTCTCATAAAACTCACCATATGCCTTTGCCTTTGCCACCTCTCTCTTCACTTTGTGCTGCATCTCCTTGTACTCCTGTCTACTTTCTTCATCTCTCTGACTATCCCACTTCTTCTTTGCCAACCTCTTCCTCTGTATACTTTGCAGTACTTCCTCATTCCACCACCAAATCTCCTTGTCTTCCTTCTTCTGTCCAAATTGCACACCAATTACCTTCCTACTGTCTCCCTCACTATTTCTGCAGTGCTTGCCCAGCCATCTGGCAACTCTTCACTACCACCCAGTGCCTGTTTTAGCTCCTCCCTGAACTCCACACAACAGTCTTCCTTCTTCAACTTCCACCGTTTGATCCTTGGCTCTGCCTTCCCTCTCTTCTTCTTCTTCTTGGTCTCCAAAGTCATCCTACAGACCACTATCTGATGCTGCCTAGCTATGTTCTCTCCATGAAGAACACAGCAAGAGGGGCAAGAGACTCTGTTGAAAATATGGAGGCTATTACCTGCCATTCAAATTCAAGTGGCTACAAGTGATGACAGTGACCTAAAACATATCTGCACAGAACGTTTTCAGTGTTTCCTAGCCAACATGCTTGACGCTGGAAACATTTTACAGTTCACCTCCCTCAGGTTCCAGCAAGATAAATTGACTATTGGTGAATGCAAACATGAGCTCATGGTAGCTGCTGGACAGCTGACACTATTGCTTGACAGTGAAGGAAATTACAGGAAAGCGACTTTCAAATGCTGATGCTGACAGGGACAAGGCTGATGTATTGAGAGGTCTAATTCACAAGTTTGAAAGCAGATATGAATCCCTTAATTCATGTGATCAATTTTTAATATTTGATCTTTAAACTTGGCCTCAAGAAATGCAAGACCTCCACAGTTTTGGCAACACAACACTTACTAACATCCTCCAGAAATATGAGGCCAGCTTGTCTGTTGACAGAGACTACACTATAAGAGAATGGATGCGTTTAAAGCAAGCAGGAAAACATTTGGCAGCCTCCTCTGTGTATGACTTGGTCAACACAGTGAAGATAAGTAATCCAAATAGTTACTCCAACATTCATAAAGTCCTTTTGTTGTCGCTTACACTGCCCTTGAGCAGTGCTGCATGTGAGAGGGGATTTGCACATCTCAATATAATAAAAAGCAAGTACAGATCTTGCTTGTCAGACTCTCGCCTCTCATCCCTGATGCACATCCACTTGTCTAAGATGAAAACAGAGACTTTTACCGGAAGCCAGCTGTTGACTTATGGATGCAAACAGCTAATCACAGACTCAACCAGGGAGAAAGAAGTAGGCCTACATCTTCATCTGCTATGTTTGAAAGAGAGGGAGACAGTGAGGAGAGCAGTCAAGAGGGTAGTAATGACGACAGCTTGTAGGATAACCGTGCCACATAAAGACTGAGTACCAAGCAACATGTCCAGGTGCTCCCTTGAGAACCAGACCAAAAAAGCTACGTGCACCCCTGCTTATTATTGATGTTCCCCTTAGCAAGGCACTGAATCTCCAACTTCCATTTACATACAAGTGGGTAATTTTCAATAATTTCAGAAGGACAACTTTCTGCCTCTGAGGAACTATGTAGATTATCCCTTACATTTTTCAGTAGAATGAGGTGCTTGGCGGAAATTTTCCTTTTTTTTTCCTTTCCTGTTTCCCCCTAATCTTTATTTTGATGGTTCTTTTGGTATCATTGGATTTTCAAAAAGTTATTTGTTTAAAGTCAGCCAACTATAACACCTCTAGTCAAATGTCTTGGCACTTGCATTTTACTCTGTGTTTGTCATAGGCTGTGGTTACTAAGAGAGACGGAAACAGTAAGGTTTTTTTTTTTTTCTAATTTATTAACAATGCACTCTTACTATCTCAACCACGCAGGTTCGTCTCCATATGATGTGCGCCACCCATCCAAACATAGTTCAAATCTTGGAAGTATACGCCAATAGTGTCCAGTTCCCCCATGAGTCCAGTCCAAGGTGAAGATCTGTGTGTGTGTGTGTGTGTGTGTGTGTGTGTGTGTGTGTGTGTGTGTGTGTGTGTGTGTGTGCTCGTGAGTGTGCATGTGAATTTGGACGTATTCCAATTCCTTTGGGTTTTCTTTCTGTCCCTAAACCCTTCAGAGCGAGGCTGCTGATTGTCATGGAGATGATGGAGGGGGGGGAGCTGTTCCACAGAATCAGTCAGCACAGACATTTCACCGAAAAGATGGCCAGCCAGGTCACCAAGCAGGTACACACACACACACACACACACACACACACACACACACACACACACACACACACACACACACACACACACACACACACACACACGTAACATGTTCCCATTAGGCCAAATTATGCAAGACAATAAAATCACTCAAATTTATATACCTAGCTCTCACCGAGTGATTGTGGTCCCATAGATCCGCTGTGTCAAATCAGTGATTGGATGTGTATGAATTTCCTTCAGTTAAATATAAAAAATAAAAAAAAACTGAGCTAATTGTTCATAGTGCCAGAGGAACAGCTGAAAGTCAGCGCTCATCTTGACTCTTTTTCTTTTATGAATTAAAAAAAAAAAAAAGCTAGGAATGTTGGCGTACTTATGGACTCAGATCTAAATTTTAACACCCACATCAAGCCAATAACAAAATCAGCCCATCGTCTTAAAGATATATAGCAACAATAAGATGCATGATATCCAAACCAGACTAAGAGAAAACTTATTCATGTATTTTTCACCAGTAAGGTAGACTACTGTAATGGTCTTTTCTCGGGTCTCTCCGGAAAAAACTCTCAACAACTTCATCTCTTTCAGATTGCTGCTGCTTGGGTCTTGAAAGCTGAGCGCGTAAAACCAGTTCTCAGGCCTCTGCACTGGTTTTGAGTGTGTCATAGAAGAGACTTTAAAATACTGCTGCTCATTTACAAATCTCTCAATGGTTTAGGACCAAAATACATCTCTGACTCACTTTTACCATATGAACCTTCTTGATCTCTCAGCTCCTCGGGGGGACGGTCTGCTAACTATTCCCAGAGTTAAAACAAAACGTGGTGAAACAGCATTTAGTTATTATGCCACACATAGCTGGAGCAAACCTCCAAAAAATCTAAGACTTGCCCTATCTGTGACCTCTTTTAAAGTTGGGCTAAAAACTTTTTTGTTCTCTACTGCCTTTGACTGAATTTTCAGCCTACAGAAAAATGCAGCTTGACCCTTACTCACTTTTTGTTTTGGTCCTTGCACTTGGACTCATTTTTATGCTATTCTTTTGATCTCTTTTATCTTTTAATATATTTCTAAAATATCTTTTATTCTGTATGTCTTATTTAATGCCTTTTATGCCCAATGTAAAGCACTTTGAATTGCCTTTTTGTATGAAATGTCCGAAACAAATAAGCCTGCCTTGCCTAGAAGTTAACCCCTTTGTCTATCTAGCGATCTTATCTCTAGGCTTCTGATTTTATAGATTCCTACAAGTCACGTCTTTATATCATTCTTTCTGCGTCCATGTTTTTCTCATTTTTTCTTCAATGGTTCTGTCCTGCTTTTTCTGTCCTATAACAGCTTGTTTACCAGCCTGTCCATGTCATTAGCAGCCCCCTGCTTGGATCAAACAGCTTGTACATCAGTTGAGCAGTGATTCATGCAGTCCAAACAAACAGGAGACCATTGATATTATTATTAGTCATATTAGTGGCAGCAGCGGTGGCAATATTGTCGCGGTTTCTCTACACCTACTCATGATATTCCCTTGTGCATGACACTACTCTTCTGCCACTAATTGAAATTGATGTTGGACAGAAAAGACTGTTTAATGGATTTTTTTCTTTGATTTCTATCTCTCTCTCTTGCTCCCCCCTCCTCCCTCTCTCTCTCTCTCTCTCTCTCTCTCTCTCTCTCTCTCTCTCTCTCTCTCTCTCTCTCTCTCTCTCTCTCTCTCTCTCTCTCTCTCTCTCTCTCTCTCTCTCTCTCTCTCTCTCTCTCTCTCTCTCTCTCTCTCTCTCTCTCTCTCTCTCTCTCTCTCTCTCTCTCTCTGTCTGTCTCTCTCTCTGTCTCTGTCTCTCTCTCTGTCTCTGTCTCCCCCTCTCCCTCTTTGTCTTTCAAAACAATGTCTGATTTCAGATCAGTCAAGCCTTGGAACACTGTCACTCCCTGAATATTGCACATCGAGACTTGAAGCCAGAGAACCTGCTTTTCAAGGATAACTCTCTGGTGAGGCAATGAAGCTACACTGTAGAGGAATTGCAAATTTTGTACTTTTATTCTTTGCTATATACCCACGCCATACCTTGCAATTAACACCATGCCAACACCATCCACCACTATTTTGAATTCAAGTGAAAAAAGTGTATATCTTACAGTGTTGGAAACCTTAATGGCCTTCAAGGACATAGCTAGTGGTTAATTTTTGACAGCACAAGATTAAAAATTGCCCTTGCTATTACCATAATTCCCCCGAATTAATGGAGATGGTGTGAAATGGTTGCAGTAATGGTCTAGTACCCAAAATCCATCTTTGCTTGAGTAACACTTTTTAAGATAATCCTGGACTTGAATGCTTTCCAAGAATCTCTACTTAGTAAAACTCAAAAAGCTCTCTTGGCCTCCTTGGAAGCCAAAACACTGTCATTAGTCTCATTCTACTTATATCGCTGTGTTTAGTAATATCAACAGTATACAAAGTAGCTGAGTATGGAGGATTTATTTTGTCACAATTAAAAGTCCAAACAGGGAATTAAAATAGAGAAAATTAAATAGATTGTTATTTTACTCCACTACTAGGAATAATCAGGCCATAATGAAATCGTAAAAAGGAAAAGAAAATTGAAAAAGCAAATTTAAAATGTAAAATGACAATTTGAAAATGTAAAGTGACACTGAAAAAAGGGAAATTTAAAACGCAAACGCTTAAATGGAAATGCTCAAACTGAAAGCTTAGATTGTAAAGATGAAATTTAAAATGGCAATGCAATTGAAATAAGAAAAGAGAAACATCAGTTATGAAACTCAAAATGGAAAAATGAAAAGCTGAAATGGAAATGCTTAAATTGAAAGTTTTTTTTTTTTGCATTTGCCCTTTTTTTGTGTGTGTGTGGGGGGGTTTCCCCCTTTTTCTCCCCGATTGTACTTGGCCAATTAACCCTATTTTCCAAGCCGTCCTGGTTGCTGGTCCACCCCCTCTGCCGATCCAGGGAGGGCTGCAGACTACCACATGCCTCCTCCAATACATGTGGAGTCGCCAGCCGCTTCTTTTCACCTGACAGTGAGGAGTTTCACCAGGGGGACGTAGCATGTGGGAGGATCACGCTATTCCCCCCAGTTCCCCCTCCCCCCTGTGAACAGGCGCCCCGACTGACCAGAGGAGGCGCTAGTGCAGCGACCAGGACACATACCCACATCCAGCTTCTCACCCACAGACACGGCCAGTTGTGTCTGTAGGGACACCCGACCAAGCCGGAGATAACACAGGGATTCGAACCGGCAATCCCTGTGTTGGTAGGCAACGGAATAGGCTGCTAAGCTACCCAGACACCCCACCATTTGGCATTTTAAATTTTATGTGTTCCATTTTGGCATATTGCATTTACCATTTGACATTTTCAATGTCATCATTTTTATTTTCCATTTGGCTTTTCAAGCTGTATGTAAATGAAGAGGAGTGGCCCAGAGACTTGAGGGAGGGTCTAAAACGGCTGAGGTGCAGAGGCATGGTTCAGTAAGGTTGGAAATATAGTCACAGAGTCGAACTTCCCGGATCAGTAACTCATAAGTGAAACGTTAAAGCGCAAATGAAGCCTGTTTCCTACTGTAGTAAGTTAGACAATGAGCTACAGCCCAGTTTTCAACAAAATGAGCCATCCTCCATGATGGACAAATAACACTCTATGTATGTATTGCCGGCTGTGAGACCAGTCCGCAGAGACTGTCTAAAAAGTGCAACACCAAAAAGAGATACTACAAAAATATTGGAACAAATTCACTCCTACACAGTGTAGTGTCACCAAAATCACTTCACACATCAATGGTCTCCTGTTGGTTATACTACAACACTTAGTTTGAAAAAAATGTGCTATATCATAATTTTGGGGAATTTTTATTGGGGAAAGTATTCAATAACTTCACTCTTATACAGATTAGCAAATTATTCAAAAGCACATTTTTCCAAACTGAGTGTTGTAGTATAATAATAATAATGATGGATTACGTTTATATAGTGCTATATCTTGACACGCAAAGTGCTTCATAGTGAAGGGGAAAAGCCTCAACCCCCACCAATGTGTAGCACCACCTGGGTGATGCACGGCAGCCATTTTGCACCAGGATGCTCACCACACATCAGCTTGAGGTGGAGAGGGGGGAATCATTGAGCGAATTACATGGGGGATGATTAGGTGGCCAGATGGAGAGATCCAGGTTGGGAATTTTTGCCAGGACACCAGGGGACTCCCATACTCTTTGCGATAAGTGCCATGGGATCTTTAAGGACCTCAGTGAGTCACAGGAGCTTGGTTTAATGTCTCATCTGAAAGACGAGATGTGATGCTAACCTTGGTTTTGCTAACCGATGCTAAACTTGGGTTTGATAATCAAATCAAACATGTTGTTCAGTCATGCTTTCTCCAGCTCAAGGTAATCTCCAAAATTAGGTCATTTTTATCAATTGCTGATCTGCATAAAGTTGTAGATGTTTTTGTCTATTCTTGGCTTGGCTGTTGTAATGCACATTATTCTGGTTTCAGCAAGGGCTCCCTCCACTGTCTGCAATTGGTACAAAACACTGCTGCTCGAATCATTTCCAGGACAAAGAGGCATGACCATATCACTCCTGTGCTTGCCTCCCTACACTGACTCCCTGTTATATTTTGTATTGATTTTAAGATTTTATTGCTCACTTTTAAAGCCTTAAACTGTCTTGTTCCTATATACATTTGTGATTTATTGACCTGGTATATGCCCCCTCGACCATTAAGCTCCACCGATGGATCTCTGCTAGTTATTCCCAGGTCTCGGTTTGTTACAAAAGGTGATGGACTTTTACTGTTAGAGCCCCTACACTATGGAACTGTCTTCCTGTTGAATTAAGTAAGACAAACCAAGTCTTTAGCTTCTTCTAAATCTCGTCTTAAAACTTTTCTTGTTGAGAAAGCTTTTACAAATGTTTGATATTCGTTTTTACTTATTCATACTGTTTTTATTTTTACTCTTATTTGGTCTTATGCTTATTTTTGCCTTGTCTGGTTTTATTTTTTGTTAAGCACTGTGTAACATTGTTTTAGAAAAGTGCTATATAAATAAAGTTATTGTTATTGTTATTATTACTCTTTACGATAAGTGCCATGGGATGTTTAGTGACCACAGTGAGTCAGGACCTTGGTTTAACGTCGCATCCAAAGGATGGATATAATACCAACGGATATATAACCAACAGGAGACCATTGATGTCTGAAGTGATATAGGGGACACTACACTGTGTAAGGCTGAAATTATTGAATATTTTTGTAGTATCTTTTTTCAGTGCTGCACTTTCTAGACAGTCTCTGTGTGCTGGTCTCACAGCCAGCTTTATATACATAGAGACCAATGTTATTTGTTCAGCTCGGAGGATGGCTCGTTTTGGTGAAATCTTGGTTGTAGCTCGTTGTCTACCTTATTACAGTAGTAGAGAGGCTTCATTTGTGTTTTAACAACGTTTCACTTATGAGTTATTGATCCAGGAAGTTTGAATCTGTGAATATATTGCCAACTTTACTGAACCATGCCTCTACGTCTGAGCCGTTTTAGACCCTCCCTCCAGTCTTTGGGCCACTCTTCATTTACATACAGCCTGAAAAGCCAAATGGAAAAGATGAAATTGAAAATGTCAAATGGTAAATGCCAAATGCCAAAATGGAAAAGAGAAATTTTAAAATGCGAAATGGTAAAGGGCAAATGCAAATGCAAAAAAAAAATTTTTTTTTGTTTTTCATTTAAGCTTTTCTATTTCCCCTTTTTAGTTCCATAATTGATGTTCGCCTTTTCTTATTTCATTGCCATTTTAAATGTCATCTTTACAATTTAAGCTTTCAGTTTGAGCATTTCCTTTTAACTTTTGCATTTTAAATTTCACTTTTTTCAATGTCACTTTAAGTCAAGTCAATTTTATTTGTATAACCCAATATCACAAATTACAAATTTGCCTCAGTGGGCTTTACAGCAATTCAACGTCCTCTCTTTAGACCCTCGCATCGGATAAGGTAAAAGTCCATAAAAAAAAAAACAACCCTTAAACAGGAAGAAAAACTCAGAAGAAGCCTCAGGGAGAGCAACAGAGATGAGATCTCTCCCAAGACAGACAGACGGGCAATGGATGTTTTGTGTACAGAATAAAACACAAGTTACAGAATACAACATTAAAAGAGGATAACAGAACTATAGTGGAATTATAAGATATACGTATAAAGAATCTAATGAGGAGGATGCCAAGCGGTGTTCAGATGCTGCCGGAATAGACGGGGACCAGAGCCACGCGACCATGTAGACCTGACAGGAGGACAGACTACACATGCACACAGGGGAGACTCACATCACACCATTCACATACATGGGAGAAGAGACAAGAAAAGACATTAGTCGCACATCGTAGTGAGAGAAGGATATAACATTGAAACAGGATAACAAAATTATATGGATTCATAAGATATATAAAGAATGTGATGAGCAAGCAGTGTCCAGGTGGGGCCCACTGTCACAATGGAATCCTGGGAGGAGGACAGACTACATGTGCACACAGGGGAGACTCACATCACACCATTCACACACTCGGGAGAAGAGAAAGGAGAAGACATCACTCAGAGAGAGAGAAAAGATGTGAGAGAAGAGACCAGTTTGCAATAGCTAACTGTGTAGCATGGTGCACCCTGGGAAATCAAGTCCTTTGGTTTGAGATTTATCAAGGGCTCAGTGAAATGAATCATCATGAACTACAGCAGAACACAGTGGCTTGTGAGAGAGATGGGTTAGTGAGAGGAGCTGACGGGTGCATAAACACTATGTGTACCTGGAGCTAATGAAAAGTGGTGGTATGTGAGAAAACGTCTGCTACTCTTAAGAGCAAAACCCAGATTTGCCGGTATGGAGTATTGTTGAGTACTGGTCCACTTCTAGCACTGTTTGTCAATCTGGGATTCTCTTTTTCTGCAGGATGCCCCTGTGAAGTTGTGTGATTTTGGCTTTGCCAAAATTGACCAGGGAGACTTGATGACCCCTCAGTTCACTCCTTACTACGTAGCACCTCAGGTATAAAACAAATACAAACATGAGTGCATCAACACTAACACAGATACACACTTATTACTAAGCAGCTGAATAAATGGGTATGAACTGCACTGATAAAAATGAAAATGCTTTGGCTATGATGCCTTTGTTTTTCACAAGACATGGTGATGTCAGTGTTTATGCACTTCTCTTCTTTTCCCTTATGGTGTTTGAAACTTTCTCCAGGTACTTGAGGCTCAAAGAAGACACCAGAAGGAAAAGTCTGGAATCATACCTACCTCACCCACCCCCTATACATATAACAAGGTGAGACATATGCCATATGAGCTAATCATTCTGATGTTTTCCTTCTTTTTCTGTTTTCTTTGCTTAATTCAAGCCGTCTTTGTCAGTCCTGATTTTGTTCTTAGAGCCATGTCAAGTGTCCTACAAAGCATCAGTGTCAAATATGTATGCAACACCAACACTTGATTTGTTCAATTTTTCCATCTCTTTCTCTGTTTTTCTCTCCAGAGCTGTGACTTGTGGTCTCTGGGTGTGATCATCTATGTGATGCTGTGTGGCTATCCTCCGTTCTATTCCAAGCACCATAGCCGCACTATCCCCAAGGACATGAGGAAGAAGATCATGACGGGCAGTTTCGACTTCCCGGAAGACGAGTGGAGCCAGATCTCTGAGATGGCCAAGGACATTGTACGCAAGTACGTTCCCCTCCATCTCCGTCTCTGTCCCTCTCCCAACAGTTGTTGCATGTACTGTGGCATATTCCGTGAAAAACAAAAACAAAAAAGAAGCTTCTTAACTTGTGGGTCAAACTAATGAAAATGTGTAAAGACAGCTGTTATGCTGGCCAAGGTCATTGTATGCGAGAGGGTCTTTCCTAATCGGACAAATGAATAACATGGCAGGATGTATTTTGTACACTCACACGTTGAACATTTTCAGAAAGATAAGCCAGATATCTGAAATCGCCATGGATAACATATGTGAGTTGAATGCTCCGCCTCCTCGCCTTCAGATCTGGGTATAAAATGATTTTAAACTGACTTCTAAGATGAATTGTTTGCTGTGGGGTTCTGTAGTATATTTTTTTCTTAGTTTTCAGTAGGCTAAAATGCACATAGTATACTTGTGGCAAGAGATGCAAGATTTTAGTTCTGGGTTGTGGTTACTTGTCATCGTTGGCTTTTGCCGTCTCCCCTGACTTTCTTGTTAAAGAGTCTGCTAGTCATATCTGACCACATCATCATGCACATGACATGCACATCTGCGTGGTTTTGTTTGTTCTAGTTCAACTTTCAAGGCAGGCTGATACTCGATTAGTATTTCTTGTTGATTCTCTTCTTACCCTATATTTCTCTCCCCCCTTCTCTCAACTTGTTTAAGCCTCCCCCCTTCCTCTTCATGCTCCCTACATCCAACTTTTTTCCTTTCTCCCACGTTCAACCATTCATCCTCTGCCTCTCCTCCCCCCATCCCCCAGGCTGCTGAAGGTGAAGCCAGAGGAGAGGCTGACTATTGAGGGAGTACTCGCTCACCCTTGGCTCAACTGTACCGAGGCCCTGGATAACGTGCTGCCCTCTGCTCAGATGATGATGGACAAGGTCTGTGTGAAGTTAAGATGGTGATGTGTCAGATGGTCCAAGGAAGGTCCCCCTGTTGTTTGAAATGTTTTGTCAATAAACATAGATAAACTTCTTTTAGTTTCTCTTATACTTCACTTTCTCTCTCTCATTCACACTTGGTATATCTCATACTCTCACCCCTACTCACACACACACACACACACACACACACACACACACACACACACTGCCCAAGCCCTTCTTGCGTTTCAGCATTATTAGACTATAGATTTGCTAATGATAGACCCCATTCTTGATGTGAATGCATGATCACAAGTGGTAA
This sequence comes from Lampris incognitus, assembly GCF_029633865.1. NCBI lineage: Eukaryota > Metazoa > Chordata > Actinopteri > Lampriformes > Lampridae > Lampris > Lampris incognitus. The sequence continues at coordinate 98,988,850 of NC_079211.1, read as the reverse complement.
AGAGCTGATTGAGCAATGAGGCCTATTGGCCATTATTAGCCACATTTGCAAAGGGAAAATGTTCAATAGATTATTATCATCCCGTGTCTTGAGAGGATGCTCATCCTCTTTCCTTTCTCTCGTCTCGTCTCCCCACCACCACCCCTACCCCCCAGGCGGTAGTAGCAGGTATCCAGCAGGCCCATGCAGAGCAGTTGGCTAACATGAGAATCCAGGATCTGAATGTCAGCCTGAAGCCCCTAAACTCTGTCAACAACCCAATTCTCAGGAAGCGGAAACTTCTAGGGTATGGTTATTTGCCACCTGGTTGGCTGCCTGGCCCAGTAATTGACTGAGCAAGTAGCTGAAAGATCTTCTTGTTTGACATACTGTCTTATTGCTCTCTCTCTCAGTTGTTTGGCATTGTTTCATTGGATGTACACATCCAAGCTGTATTGTTTATAAGGGTGGGGATACCTGCAGTCAATTGAGAGTGAAGAAGTCACTTGGATGAGTGATGAAATGTTTCTCCCAATAAACGTGTCCAGATGAACTGATTCAACTTTCTGTTTTTCATAATGTTTGATTAACTTGGATTTGTGTGGATGTATATTCTAGCCCCAAACCCAGTGATGGATTCTTCATCCATGACCCAGAGAACGGAGGGGACGACTCCAACGTAGCACTGGAAAAATTGCGAGATGTCATCGCTCAGTGTATACTACCACAGGCTGGTCAGCACACGCGACGCTTACACACATATGACATACAGTAGGACAGCACACCATCTGTTTCACTTATCATATAAGTGATATATTTTCTAGGAGTTTGGAGCTTTTAATGGTGTCACTGATATTGTGGGAATTTTATATGAGCCTAGTAAAAAAAAAAGGATCTGTCACTTATGTCAGAGGTGGCATCCTGATGTAGATATCAAATCAGCTACAAACGTAGAAATAAATCAGGGTTTGCCTGCCAACAGGCTGACCCAGTAACATGCATACACTCTGTGTACCAGTGTACTTTGCCATTACGGCACATTAGTCGAAAGTAAAATATTAAACTATGAAAATGAAAGTGTAAACTGAATTCTTTTCATGAACTGGACTAACCCAGTTCATTGGAATTGGTACCATTCGAAAAAAGATTAAAAGAAAAATAAAACACATTTCATGTTAGAGGAAGCACAATGTTGCCAAACCAGCTGCAGCTGACAAATTTAGAATGTCAAGGCAAAATGCTTCCACCTTCCCTCACCACAGTTTTGCACGACATACTGAGCCAATATGACTCAATATAGAGTCATTTATTGGTGCACGTGAGGACAAATTGTAAATGCCAAGTACCGTCATTGTTTGTCCAGGTGAAAATGAGGATGAGAAACTGAACGAGGTGATGCATGAAGCCTGGCGGTTCAACAGGGACTGTAAACTACTGAGAGATGGGCTACAAGGGCTCAGCTGGGATGGTGAGTGCATTTCTCATTCGGTCCATGTTTCGTAAGGTATCCCAACTCAGGTCTTAAGACCCATTTGTAGGTTTTCATATATCTGAAGAAATTTTGTTGATATCTGGCATGAACAAAATATAAGGGGTATTCTTTTACGTAAATCATCCTAGCCGCAACCTCCAGGGCTGAAAAATGAAGCCAACACGGAAGTGCCAAAATCTGCAGTTCCTCTAATGGCCACTTGAGGCTGGCTCCAAAAGCGAGTCAATTCCCATAGATCCCATGTTAAAAAGCCCAACTTTACCGCAGAAATAAACATGTTTACATCTTGATACAAAAAAACGGTTTTGGTCTCTATAGCTAATTTCTCTCTTCATGACAACAGTACAGGGGGAGAATTTTTATATAACTCACTCATTTAAATTATATTAAGGCTTAAATTTATGCATAAATAAGGGTGCGGCTGCTTTGAGTGACATGTGAGTTAGGACCTGGTCACAATGCGTATCCATGTCACTGTGTACATTTAAATAGCCGTGAACTTGTTTTTGGCTGTTGTCCGGTTGATAATCTATCCATGTAAAAAAAAATTTTTTTTTAATGTCATCTGCGGTCATCATAGTCCACAGAGACTCCTGCCTGATCTCATCCGTCAACCTGTCTATCACCATTACAAACAAATTTTTTTTTTTTTGGTGAATCTGTTAGATACAATAATATTGTTCATGTGAAGCAGCCATTTCAAGTTGGTCTTGTTGTTTTACTACTACTATTTTCGGCTGCTCCCGTTAGGGGTTGTCACGGCAGATCATCCGTTTCCATCTCTTGCTGTCCTCTGCATCTTCCTCTGTCACACCAGCCACCGGCATGTCCTCCCTCACCAGATCCATAAACCTCCTCTTTGGCCTTCCTCTTTTCCTCTTCCCTGGCAGCTCCATCTTCAGCATCCTTCCCCCAATATACCCAGCATCTCTCCTCTGCACATGTCTAAACCATCTCAGTCTTGCCTCTCTTGCTTTGTCTCCGATCCGTCCAACCTGAGCGGTCCCTCTAATATACTCGTTCCTAAGCCTGTCCTTCTTCATCACTCCCAATGAAAATCTTAGTATCTTCAACTTTGCCACCTCCAGCTCAGCCTCCTGTCTTTTTGTCAGTTCCACCATCTTTAAACCATACAACATAGCTGGTCTCACTACCATCTTGTAAACCTTCCCTTTCGCTCTTGCTGGTACCCTTCTGTCGCAAGTCACTCCTGACACTCTCCTCCACCCACTCCACTCTGCCTGCACTCTCTTTTTCACCTCTCTTCTGCACACCCCATTACTTTGAACAGCTGACCCCAAGTATTTAAACTCGTCCACCTTCGTCACCTCTCGTCCTTGCACCTTCACTATTCCGCTGTCCTCCCTCTCGTTCATGCATATGTATTCTGCCTTGCTCCTACTGACTTTCATTCCTCTTCTCTCCAGTGCATACCTCCACCTCTCCAGGCTCTCCTCAACCTACTCCCTATTCTCACTACAGATCATAATGTCATCTGCGGTCATCATAGTCCACGGAGACTCCTGCCTGATCTCATCCGTCAACCTGTCTATCACCATTACAAACAAGAAAGGGCTCAGAGCCGATCCTTGATGTAATCCCACCTCTACCTTGAACCCATCCGTCATTCCTACCGCACAACTCACCACTGTCACACTGCCCTCATACATATCCTGCACCACTCTTGCATACTTCTCTGCCACTCCCAACTCCCTCATACAATACCACACCTCCTCTCTCAGCACCCTATCATATGCGTTCTCTAAATCCACAAAGACACAATATAACTCCTTTTTGCCTTCTCTATACTTCTCCATCAACATTTCAAAGCAAATATTAAATCTGTAGTGCTCTTTCGTGGCATGAAACCATACTGCTGCTCGCTAATCATCACCTCTGCTCTTAGCCTAGCTTCCACTACTTTTTCCCATATCTTCATGCTGTGGCTGGTCAACTTTATACCTCTGTAGATACTAACTACAGCTCTGCACATTACCCTTATTCTTGAAAATCGGTACCAGTACACTTCTTCTCCTCTCCCCAGGCATCCTCTCACTTTTTGTCTTGTGTTGACGTGCGATAAATTTGAAATGAACTTCAGTCTACCAGAAAACGGCAAAGCAAGACTTGTGAAACTTGTATTGTAGTTGATAATATATCCATGTAAAGAAATATTTTTTCAGTAAATCCGCCTCCGCTTGCCGCCCAATGACTGCTGGAATAGGCTTCAGCATCCCCGTGACCCTGAGAGCAGGATAGGCGGTTAAGATAATGGATGGATCTCTTAGGTATACTAATATTGTTCATTTGAAGTAGTCATTTCGAGTTGGTCTTGTTGTTTTAGCGTAAGATAAATTTGGAATACGACTTCGCATGGCGGTGCCAGTACAGTCAGTTTGCTGGTGAGGTTGTTGGCGTGCATAGTGTTCTCGAGTTGTCAATCAGATCCACCCCTTGCTCTTCCCAGCTCCACCCTCTCGTCCAAATATGGTCACGTCTGGTTTCAGAAAACCAAGATGGCACAGGAAACTACCAAACTCAAGGCTGCAAAACCGTAGTCCACAAACTAATGGGTGACATCACAGTTTCTACGTTCATTACTTTATAAAGTCTATGACATCATCACATCATGAAAATGTAACTGTCTTTGTCTCTTAGCTCGTGTGTGGCAGAGATAATTTCTGTTGTCACTATGGTGCTGGGAAGCAAATTAACAGCTTATTGCTCAACAGGAGATAATTGACAAAGTTGCTTGTAGGACACACAAGTGTGTCTGGTTTTGTTAATGTTCCTCAAGGTAACAATTTTTTGTCACTTATTAAAGGGATAGTTTGGATTTATTGGCATAAGATGGTATAATTTACTCACTAATATACCGATGCATGGACGTTACCTTCGGCGGTCCTGTGGTTAGAGATCTGGCTGCTAGTCCCAGAAAGTGGGCACAAAAGTGAACGGCAACAAACAGGGACAGCTAATTAAAACATTTCAAGCCGCCATAAAACACACAGAAACAAGCCCCAGTGTTAACCAATCACAAAACAATACATCTTTTGTGTATTTCAGATGCTTGATTCTCCAGACCACAATATATCTTGGAACTACTTTTTGTTGTTGAAGAATGAAGGTGTATCACTACGCAGTGGAGCCTGTTTGCAACATGTATATTGTTTTGTGTATGCTTAACAGGCTTTTTTGTGGGTTTTATTTGGAATTCAAATGTTTTTATTAGCTGCCCCCATTTACTACCATTAATTTTTGTGCCCAGTCGCTGGAATAAACAGATCTCTGGCTAAGGGAGTTGCCAGCCGCGGTTATGTCCATGCATTGGTAACACTTACTAGTGAGTAACTCACAATACCTTATGTTAATAAATCCAAACGTTCCTTTGTAAAATCTGACATTATCTCCCTCATGTACTTGGTTGTATTGAGCAATAGCTAATGTTGGAATAATGACAGTGCAGCTGCTGAATTGTAAACTGTAACCTGAGCTATTGAAAGCACAGGGAGAGTGATCTCACCACAGGATATCACAAGCTCTGATTACAGATAAGAGTAAATGCCAAATGAACTTCTCAGTTACTGTGAGCGATTGGAAATAAGTATTTATTACTGAATACTTTTTTTGCGGTTAAATCCCAAATGGTGATTGATGACACGGCTCAAAAGGAAAGATTGTTATTATTGATATGAATCAGATATTGACAGAGCATTGTTGTATGATTTTATGTTTTAATCTGATTCTTAACCATGATTCCTTTTTATTCTTTTTTTTTTTTTTTTTTTAGGGCGAGCCTTTTCTGACAAAGTAGACCGCTTAAAGTTGGCTGAGATAGTGAAGCAGGCCATTGAAGAGAAGACAAATCTCCAAGAGTCTCATTAGCAATGCTGGTTCTTTAACTCCTTTTTATATTGTCTATTGTGACCCTTTTTAAGATAATAACTGTAAAGAGGCTTTTTTTTCTAATGTAATATGATGCGGTAATTTTTGTTTTTTTCATAAAATTCACTTGCAAGACCTATTGTACAGCTGTAGATATATTTCAAAGAGATAGCATTGGTACTATGATTTTTTTTTATGAACAACTGCAAAGAACACAGAAAAAAATCTATATTTTTGTTTTTTGCAAAAAAGAGGAGAAAACTGACTGAAAGAAATTATTTTCTAGGAGGGAATTTTTTTCTAGCTGCTTGTCCAAGACGTCATGTGACATCCCACTAATTTTATTCCATTTTATTTTATTTCTCTTTTAACCATCCTAAGTATTCTATTTATTTAATGAAAAAAATTCCATTATTTTGTACCTATTTTGTAGCCTGACGACAGGCTCTAAAGTTGAGAGGCAACGTCTACAATGTGACTTGTGTTCGTCCATACAGACTCTGCACACCGGGCTGCGTTTCAGTCGTCTCATTTCAGTTGGAGAATCCTTTTCTTCTCTGGAGCTTTCCCTCAACATCTAAAGCGAGTGTGATGGGGTCAAGGGAAAGTGCCAAGGGATGGATAAACAGGTTACATTTCTTAAACAACCCAAACGCAGCCCCAATTTCCTCCTTTTGCGCCAACCCCCTTTGTGTGGACTGGTAACCAAAAGGCACGTTAATCCAAGAGCAGAAAGACTTCAACCAGTATGGCTGTTTTTCTTCCTGGCTGAGTTAAAACTTGATATATTTCAGGGTTATTTCAGATCTCATGTATGCATGCTCCTGTTTTTTCATGGGCCGGAAGAGGAGCCTGGGATTACTTTACAAACTCATAAGTGTTTGAGGGATACAAAGAGGATGCAAAAATAGTCTGGCCAAAAAAAAATGAGTTGAACACATTTCAAATGGTTAAAAAAAAAGGCAGGTACTTTGTTTAGTTTCTATTTCACCACTTTTGGAATTTTCCTGAATTCCTGGCAGCCTAAATTGAGGGCACCTGGATTAGTTCAAATATTTGCAAGTGTTTAAGACTCCCCCCCCCCCAGTTCTGATGTGATGCAGAAAGGTCTTATGTTAGTCCTGTTGTATGGCATTGATGACCTGTGAAATGGCTGGGCTTGCTACTCTGAGATGAAGTTGCAGCTGCAGAACTGTAATTAAGACCTGGGCCAATTTATTCACCAATACCCTTTCATTCACTTCAAGGGATTTCTGTACTTTGTCTTGCATGCAAGACCAAAACATACAGATGGGCAGAGAGGTGAAATATCGAGCTGGGGTAAAGCAGAAGTAGGGAACATTCTTGTACACTCCTTGCAGTGGACATTGCTTATTGATAATTTGTTGTTGCAATTTGAACAAGACAAGTTTTAGCTTTTGCTTTTGCTGGCAGCCTGTTTTTAATCTAAGAAATATTGGCAGTTATGTTTCAAACTGCTCAAAGTCCTGTATTTCTAGTCAAGCTGTTTTTTCTTCAAATTTTGCTGTTAATCAACTGCAAAGTATTCTTGACAGTTTAGCAAATTTGACAAACCAGCAAAAACACAAAATTGCATGTTTTTGCAAATTATTTTTTAGGGGGGGTGGCCGTCCGACTAACTCCAGTGTAGAAAATTCAGACCCTACAGAGTAAAATGTTATTAAATGATAATAATTCAGACCCTACAGAGTGACATTTTATTAAATGATAGTAATTCAGACCCTACAGAGTAACATTTTATTAAATGATAGTAATTTGGCATCGGGTCAGCGGGAAATGCAGGAATACAACTTGCTGTACTACAGAAAGTGCAAAAGTTTACTCACATTTTATTCACAGTGCATGCATGTGCACATGCCTTGTCAGTATTATTGGCTAACAGACCTACCCTTCTTTTCAACAGATGCAACCAAAGAAAGGTCTCTCACCGAAAAATAGCAAAGGCCCCAATCTATTTCTCTGGCCCAGAAGTTAGTAATTATTTTAATGTTACTGGTTAGCCACAGCACACTTACCGCTGCACTATTTCGCTTTAGTTATGTCAAATATGTTATTTCTTTAAATAGGGGTTGAAACAAGGGATAATGTCTTCATTGCTTGAATGGGGTTGTGTTGAATCATTAGTACTCACAACACAAAAATGGCAAAGAGGGTGCATGTCCTCTCCAACTGCACCCAACGACTATTACTTTATGGACTAATGTTTCTTCTAAAATCCTTCCTAGAAGTGTTTTTTGAAGTCGTAGCCTTTCTGCAAGAAGGAGAAACAACTTTGTTATATTTCTCTGAACCTTTTCTGATGCTGAGATAAATGCGTTGACCCATGTGATCTTTGGCCTTGATGGAAAAGTGTGTCCTTTCTGATTGAAATTGACAAAGGTTGGTGCAATATGTGAACTTTTCTTTTTTTTTTCTTTCTGAAAAGTAACTGACATCAGGAACAAAGAGCAAGCCTTTGTATTTCTCTATTTACAGGGAATAGTCAAAAAACACCAGTATTAACATTTTCCTCTGTTGAAGATTTTGGTCCACTCAGCTCCAAGGGGAAGAGGCAAATGTTAATCAATACCAATTTGATTCCAGCATCATCTGAGTCATCTGTCTTTATGATGGCATGCCTGGATCTCCCATAAATCCTCAATTAAACTCATATCTGTTTTTTTTTTTAGAAGGCCAGAATATAATGGCTACTAGGTGACCTAATGTGCCTTTTTGGGGGCAGTGTGAATGTAAAATGCACTGCTCCCATCTGTAGAAAAGATTTTTAAGATGAAGATCACTCATTCAGTCATTTTGAATAACCGCTGACTAGTAAACCTGCTGGAGATGATTGCATTGATTCCATGTCAGGAAATATTAGCGGTGTATCGGCAGAACCTGTCACTACTATGGATCTTAATGCTGGTGTTTATTTGTACTTTGACCATTCTCTGTAATGTTTGTACTGTATGTGTGTGTGTTAGTGTGTAACTACTCTTATGTATGCGTGTATGGGTTAATGGTGCCGGGGGTTCTGCGTGACAAAGAAAGCATGGCATTTCTTATGTATTTTTGGAGGCCTGTCGGTGAATCAGAGCTGCTTCCTTTATCCCTTTCCCAAAACAAAGAACCAAGAGGACATTGTGTTCAGTCCAGTTTTGTACTGTCAAAATCCCAGGGGGTTATTAATTAGAAAATGCTCCCTGTGTCCTTGCTGTAGTTGCTGGTTGGTTGCTCTCGCAGGATACTTGACTGATATTCATGCTGCTCTCCTCAGTCTGCCCTGGGTAGAAAGAAAAGGTGGCTGTACTTACCAGAGCTCTCACACCAAAAGATGCTGATCCAAGACAGTCTCATTTACTTTTGTAAAACCATCTTAAACTGATCCGAAAGGCAGAACTGCTGCACAGTTGAGCAGACCCACTCTCGAGCCCTGACTCATCTCAGCTCTCAGGCTGTTTGGTGTCCCATCGCTTCACCGTCTGCATGAGCAACATAGGAAGAGGTTGAGCTTCATTCAGAGTTCCACTTGTTTCTCTTGCAGCAGGCATCAAACAAGGGAAGAAAATACAAGGAAGCATGCGTTTAGCCTGGAGCCGGGTTCGTCGAGCAGTAAGGGAGATCAGACCTTCCAGATTTCGCCACTACTCAGATCTTGTTTTTCCTCCCTGGTTTGGCAGTTATGTAGCATGTACCTGAGCCCCATCATGAAAAGACTCGCTGTACTTCCAACAATGTATCTCTGTCTTATTTGCCCTTTCTGCCTTCTTAGGAATGTCATCAACATGCTGACTTTGTAATAAAAAGAATTCTTTGATTTTCAACATGAAAAAATGGCATTGTTCAATTGGGTGCTTGTCATTACCCTCTACTGTTAATGTGGACTCCTGACCAATATGACTTCCCTGGTGAACAAATAGCCTAATACAATTCCTATTTTTCATCGTTAGAGCCCACAAAATAAGTCCTCCCAATGACCCTTGAGCACATATACATATGTTTACCATTTTTCCACTACTCACTTATGAAAGATGCATTTTGTGGTGACTTACTGATAACCAGTAGAGTATATTATGTCTGTCTGTATCTGTCAAAGTTGTGATCTTAAGTATCACATTTTATAGTAAATTTTATTACATAGTAGTTTTAAACATATGAAAGCAGCCAAAGTTAGGACAAAATCAACATCTTAAAAAAACAAAAAGCTCGAGGATCTGAACACAACACACTTCCACATTCATACAAATATAGAAAATATGAGGCACTGTCACGTCTCACTTTTGAGTGATGTGACATGTCATTTGTTGGAAAGCAGCACTCGCCAGTAAAGACAACCAGCTCCCAGGATTGTGAAATTAGCCCCCAATGACAGACAGGAAAGCTTGGAAAATGAAAGAAAGGCAAATGGGCTATGTTTTGAGCAGGGTGCTTTCTTAAATTTAAATTTAATTTAATTTAGACAACATTATAATTTATAATTACCAATGCATAAGAATTTTATTTTGCAGGCATAATTGCACGCAGTAAAGTTTTAAGTCTCATGAAGCTATGTGTGTCCACAAAATCAACAAAAAAGGCTGCCATTAAAGATGATTTAAGGACATGTAAAACAATGTCTCTCTAATGGCTCTATAACCGATAACTGTTATAGCTTTGTATTGTACTGACCATCATGATACAGAGCAAGCAGACAAAACAGGAAAATAATCCAATGGCTCACTTAGCACATCCCAAATGAAGAAAACAAAAGGGAGATATACAGTAATGTAGTACTATTCTAAACACAGCCCATTCCAATAGTTCTTAAATCTTTACACATGTCCTACTGTCGCATTAACCAGAACATTAAAATCCCAGGATACATAAATGTTGCAAGACTGTGTCTAGATAGGGCTTGTAGCTGCATTTGGAAAGAGGAGTCGATGCAACTGTCAAGGAGTGGAATGTCAAAAATCCCTATTAACCACTTTTTAGTCCCCCCTATGTAAGTGCAACTTTTTACCCCCATCCAAACAGTCTCGGTATATACAAAATCCTTTTCATTGACCTTTAATTAGCATTGATAATTTAATACCCAGGGTAAATGGGCTAAAAATAGGCTTTAATGTTGGAATGCATCTCTCCAAACGTCTGCTCCTCACACATCAATTCTGACACATTACATCACACTATTCTGCTCCTTTGCCCGCAGTGTATAATGTATGCTCCAAGCCAAATTCCTTGCATGTGGAAATTGCACTCAGCCAAAGATGGCAAAATGTAAAACAAACTTGTTCAGTCCTTTTTAAAACTGACGCTGCCTTTGGGGCAGAGGGTGGAGAACCGAGGCAAAAGAATGGAATCCGAATCAGAACCAGCAGGAGTATTCCATCCTAGATCTGCTGCAAAAGATGGTGACGATGTTTCAACACGGGCAGCTCAGTCTGAATCCTCATCATCCAGGTACTCCTCGGCATTGCTGTGTGTGCGCGTGATGTCTGAAACAGGGATATCAGTATCAAATATTTAGTTTTATAAACGTGTATGATGATTGTTTCTATTTCAACCCAACGTTTGTCTACCAGAGACTCTGCAGATGGATTGTGGGTGTCAAATTCACAATATATGTTTTAAGTGTTAGAGATAATTCCTACAAAATGTACAAGAAATGCCTTTGAAATAACACTGATAACTGTTTGAATTCAACAAACGAACACAAGTAAAAAGACAGAATGGCCCGTTTCACAGTGTGTCTCAGTCAAGGTTTTATTCACAAACGCTACATCTGCATTCATCAAATGCTTTAATGACATTACTGGCCATATTTAGGAATGTACAGCAACATAAATGAGTATTTCCAGTTAATTTGAAGAACATGCTTATTAAAGATTTAAATCAAAAAGGCAACCAATATCAAATATATCAAACATGATAGGCAGTTCTTCCCCTACTAGTGTTTATGTGCATTCAATAAAACTATGGAAGTGCTGCAAGGCTTCCACCTTCTGGGAGAAATTACTTACTGCTTCCCTGTTTCCTCTTGAGGAGTGAGGCACACTGGGCATTGGTGGCCATCTCCAAAGCCAGCTTCTTTTCATTGTTCCTGATGTCTGTCCTGGCATCTGAAACACAAAGGCACGCACTTAGCACCCGGGATTCATTACACGCACATGTAAAAACACTCCTTGACTTGCTCAGTTTCTCCCAGAACACATGTACTTTATGCACACATGCGGACATTCATAGACAAACTAAAAAGACAGATAAAATTATGCCTGCAGGTGTGAGAGCACACATCCAAAATCTTGCGATGTGAAAGATTAACTCACTCTTGTTCAGCAACATCTCTACGATGTCAGAGTACCCTTTCCAGGCAGCGGCATGCAATGCAGTGTCACCAAGTTTATTCTAAAACACACAAAGACTGTTGGTCAAACAACATTATATACATCATTACTGGCATTATGTTCATTACAAAAACTGGCCTCTAAAATTAGAAAGGACCACAGATAAAGACCAATATAGAGACAAAAATAAAGATATCATTACCAGGATGCTATGTTGCTGTAAAGTCCCTTGAGGCAAATTTGTAATTTGTGATATAGGGCTATACAAATAAAACTGACTTGACTTGACCTGTCTCACAATATCCCCACCACACAAACCATTGTGCAAAATTTCCTGGGGCAATCAGGGGGTGCCGTTTGACCAGTAGTAATAATAAGTACTACTATAATTATAGTAGTAATAATCAGGGGGTAATTATAGTTGTAATAATAGGGGGTATTAAAGTAGTAATACTCAGGTGGTGCCATTTCACTAGTAGTAATAATTGCCCAAACTGTTGTGGCAGTTATTGAATTCCACGCTGACAGATCATACAATTCCTCTCCCCACAATCGCACAACTCTCTTCTCAACCCTGGGAGTCGACTACAAACTATCCTCGGGGGAGGTAGACTTCCTGGGTCTTAAGTGATTTTTCGATCCCTTCACCAGACTGGCTGGCCAGATTCCACGCAGAGTGGGTCAAGGAAGACATGAGTTAGGCTTCCCGGGCGAGCCCCCAAACTGTGGCAGTGAAATAAGATTTTCAAGTTCTGAAAATCCCACCAAAATTAGATTTTGAGGTTATTGGGGCTCTCTGGTGTCATTCATTGGGTTCAAAATCCCCCAAGACCTCCCTATATTTCACAACTTGACACAAACACACAAAAAAATAGTTCTTTGGTGTAAAACCCCATTAGCTAGAAGACTGCTTTAAGATCAATCAGTGGAAAATATGTAATGTCATACTTTATTGATCCCTGAATAAAAAATAGCAAAACAAGGGCATTTGGGTAGTGTAATGGTCTATTCCATTGCCTACCAACATGGGGATCGCCGGTTCGAATCCCCGTGTTACCTCCGGCTTGGTCGGTTGTCCCTATAGACACAATTGGCCATGTCTGCAGGTGGGAAGCCGAATGTGGGTATGTGTCCTGGTCGCTGCACTAGCACCTCCTCTGGTCAGTCAGGGTGTTTGTTCGGGGGGGTGGGCAGCTTGATCCTCCCACGTACTACGTCCCCCTGGCGAAACTCCTCACTGTCAGGTGAAAAGAGGCGGCTGGCGACTCCACATGTATCGGAGGAGGCATGTGGTAGTCTGCAGCCCTGCCCGGATCGGCAAAGGGGGTGGAGCAGCAACCGGGACAGTTTGGATAATAGGGAGATTGGCTAAGTACAACTGGGGGTGGGGGGAAGCAAAACAATCGCAACCCACTTAAATACAAGGGGAGGTCAGATAACAGAGTCGGCTACAGAACAGTGCACTTTGAACTTGTAGGGATTCAGTGTTCAGTGTGGCCTGTCCAGGGTGTAGAAAGCCCTGTGAAATTCTGGCGACCTGTCCAGGGTGTAGAAGGCCCTGTGATAGTCTGGCGGCCTGTCCAGGGTGTCTCCCCACCTGCCGCCCAATGACTGCTGGGATAGGCTCCGGCATCCCGTGACCCCGGTTGGGATAAGCGGCTTGGATAATGGATGGGTGGATGGATTCAGTGTTCTTGATCTTTCATGGGTGCTGCAACCCCTGGCCTCCAGATGAAGCACAATCTATCGACTCACTACACTATCATGTTACCCATGTTGCGTTATGTATTTTGGTACAGTCTAGGGTCCCAAATGGCCATAAATCAGAGGACAAATATGTTTTCATCCCAGCTCCACGACAATGCATTCATTTCTCTGATTGGAGGAGTTTCAAAATGGTCCTGACCTGCTGGTTGAGCTCCACATTGGGATGGCCCAGCAACAGCTCCACTACATCTAGAAACAAAAACAATAATGACAAAGTGCTTTAACACGATGTATTTAATTATGGTGGTCACCACTACCTCAGTAAATCACTCACATAATATTTACTTGACCAAAAAAATAGCCTTTTTTTTTAAACCTGTACTCACTATTTTAGGTGAGTAAAGTTAATCTTGACATTGACCGTTACCTTTATGTCCGCCATGGCATCCCCAGTAGAGAGCAGTGTTTCCAGCTTTGTCAAGTCCATTGATTCCTACTTTATTCTCCAGACACTCCCTCAGCCAGCTCATATTGCCTAACATGGATACCAGTGCATGTGCGCACACACACACACACACACACACACGCGCGCGCGGAGAAATATACACATGAGGTAAGAACACAGAAGTTAAACTAGAGGGTTGTTGAATACAGATGCTGTCATGGCTCTTCGATTTAAATAGGATACAGATAAAGATGATAAGGAAATATGCAGGGCAGGTGTGCGGCTCACCTCGTTTGGCTGCCTCATGCATTGGGTTGTCAATGGACTCTGCCTGCTCAGCCACTGAAGGTGCGGGGGAGAAAAAAAAAGATTTTGGTTCAAAATCAGAATGGTTCAACATTAATTTCTACACATCCTGGCCTGTATTACTCTTTATGTTGAAAGAGTCAGCATTCATCAGCATGCATCAGTTTTAGAGCCTGGAGGTATCCAAATGGTTAGCCCGTCAGCTCCAGAGTCACACGTAGCCCACGTCTCTCCAAATGTCGCTCGATCAAAACTTGACAGAACATTATGTCCTGTGTCTCTCATGTTTTTCCCCCTTTTCAGGTTTCCTAAAATTACTTGATCTTAGTTCATCAATTTAAGAAAGACTACAGGTGAGTGGACTTCCCCATCCATAACTCACTTAAAAAGAATGCACACGCGCTTGTATATATAGACATGTGAATGTAATGATACTGTACGTATATCCATGGTTCATACTCACCATAGTTACTTGGGATTAGCCCAGTCCTCCCTTTGCATGTCCCTTTCCACCAATTACTGTCGCTCTAAGAATGATAGACGGAACGTGAATCCACTAGCTATGTGCAATAACCATTTCATGTATCCACAATTACTGAACAAAGGGAAAAAGACAGACAGAGATAGATTGAACAAAGAAATCAGATACAAGATGGAGAAATGAAGTGAGGAAGGAAGAGACAGGGACTGGGTAGACAATGTAGAGAAAAGGAAGGGAGATGGAGAGAGGTAAAATTTCTACACTGCAAAGAAAGGGGAGAAAAGTAGCATCAATTCAAATTCAGCTAGGAAAAGATGAGATGAGGTAGAGAGCAGAGGATACACAGACGTCTGACTCACTGTGTCGGAGATGTACAAGATGTCTCCTTCCTCAAAGTACAGCTCATCTGGCTGAAGAGACAGCAAAACATCACAGTGGGTAAGTCTGTGAGGTTGCACCCACTATCTGGATATGCGTTAATTTGTCTTCACTCTGCTGTCATCGCTCTCTGCACTGTCCACTATTAACTGCAAAGAAAGCCTTGAAAAAGTCAGACTGACTTCTTCTTTTTTTTACTACTCTTATTAATCTCTGTGGGTGGGGTGGGGTGGGGGGGTTCTTTCTCTGCATTTAACCCAGGAGCAGTGGGCAGCCGCCCTGCAGCACCCAGGTACCAACTCCAGTTTGTCTTGCCATGCCTCGGTCAGGGGCACAGACAGGAGTATTAGCCCTCATATGCATGTCTTTTTTGATGGTGGGGGAAACCGGAGCACCCGGAGGAAACCCACCACAGACACGGGGAGAACATGCAAACTCCACACAGAGGACGACCTGGGATGACCCCCCCAACGTTGGACAACCCGGGGTTTGAACCCAGGACCTTCTTGCTGTGAGGCAACAGCGCAAACAACTGGGCCATCGTGCCAGGTTTTGGTTTTTCTTGGATCCGTAGAAATTGCTGTTTAAAGCATTCATTCGAGCGAGTTGACTGACCTTATCAATTCTACTACTAACAACAATAAACAATAAAAATGTGAAAAATGCATTAAATGAGCTTGTCAAACAGCCATAAAAAAATCAACAACAACAACAAAAATACTATAAATGAAACATACCGTTCTGGGGTCAAAGGTGAACAGAGCTCGGAACACCCTGACCTGGCCTTGAGAATGGACAGAGGTTATCAAATTATGCAAGTACCAATGCTGGAAGAACAATATTGCCATGTAAACATTGACTAAATATTTAAATTCCAATAAGATTCATACAGAAAACCCACCCTGCATCGGAGCTCTTACTAAAGTACCCATCCTGAGCTCTGCATGCATAAATGCACAAAAATATACCGACACAGATGAAAATAGCTAAAACAACACATCTTAGGTCGAGTAGTTTGAGTAACGTTGGATAACAGCTTGGGTGTGGAAATTCACCCTCTTACAAAAGGTAATTATACTAGCGATCTGTCACAAAAATGCCTTAAAACAATTATTTAAAGTCCCACCATACCTAACAGCAAATGGTTGGTTTTATTCCCTAAATGTGGGGAGGTCTGATCCAGCTCTGTGAAGTCCTCTCATTTACTAAGCTTACCACTGATATTGTCTTAACAGTTTTACTGCTATAAGTGCCTTATATCAGGCAAAGAATGGTTCCTTGTTACATTTGTGACAAGGAAAGGTTCAAGATTTCAATACCCCTTCTAACTTGCTGGTTAGAAGTAGCAGAGATTAAGTAGCTGGCTAAGTAAGAATGATGACCAAGCACAATCTGTACTGGGAAATGAGAAGAAGAAAACACAGAAACTGACTTGGCAAAAAAAAAAAAAATGAAGTGGATCAGCAGGAGAAAAAAAAACAGAACTGAAAAATATACAGTTTACAATGCAGACAAACAAGCCAAAGATTGTGCCTTTCTACGGGCTAGTGCCTACTAGCGCATATCAGTCTCCCACTTGAGGCAAACACATTCACAACGCTTGCCTATAACCACAATCCATTAAAACGTAGTCACACACACACTTTCATGCTCGGTGATGCAGATGAATTTGAGCCCCTGAGTGTTTCAACGACTGGTGCAATGAGAAAGTCATTGGCGAACAAGGAAAATCAATTGTAAGCCTACTAGCAGCCTATGAGGTTATTGTCATCGATCACATTGTTTAAAAACCCACCATTTTGCCAAGTTTTTCATCAATAACAACACTAAGCAGAACACATGGAGCCCAATCTCTTTACTTGACTGTTTTCAGGAAACTCCTGGACAAAAATGCTGTTAAAAGCCAAGAATAACACCCCCCCCCCCCATGTGTGGTGGCTGCACAGAAGGCCTTTGATGCCATTCAGTAGCACATGGGTTCCACTGTTGTTGGGTTGCTTCCG
>NC_079211.1:98929348-98966848 GCF_029633865.1 Lampris incognitus | reverse complement strand
AATGGCGGCTATCCAACTCAAACATGTCAAATATTTAGGCCTCACAGACAGACAGATGGTCAACATGACGAGAATTTGAGGCCCTTTATCTTTGTGCGTTCTTTTCTTTAGGACGATTCTGTGGTACCTGTGGACAGCAATGGGTTCAAGCAATATGACAGTAGGGACACTTTGTTTACTTACTTGCTATTCAGTCAGTAGGCTAAAGACACTTAGTTTGTCAGGATTTACACAGAGTACAAGGGTATAGATCACAAACAAAACCTTACTTATAATAAATTATTTATAGGCCAATTAGTGTCTTGAATGAGTTTAACTTAAAGACATATCGGTAGAGGAATGCAGCACAGTTTGCCAAGGCAGTCTGTCACGCAAACCAGTGTTGGGAGGATGAAATGAGAAGGTGTAGAGACAAAAAAAAAAAAAAAAAAAAACCAACAACTTGTCTGGAGAGAGCTGTGAGATAAAACAAATTAGATTCATTTTAGGTGTTGCTGCCGTGGTTACATGAGCCATTTTGTTTTCTTTCTGAGTGAAATCAATCCGACTGATGAGTCCCCTTAAAGTGTTTAAATGGGTGCTAAATAAATGAACCAGATGCCCTCTTTGATGCTCCACTGTGAGTAATCAGAAAAAAGTTCTGGCACCGGAAACTAGCAAACGTCACCTCAGGAGATCGAGCATGTGCAGAAGGAGTATAGATACTACGAAAGTAGAGAGAAATCTGAAGGATCGTTTACATGACAAATGTTCATGCATCCAACGGATTATAAAAAAGGTGCCACCCCTCTGAAAAAAAAGACGTTTCTTTTGGAATGGGCCACTTCATTCCAATCGAGGTGGTTAAATGAAACATTTTTATCTATGTTTGGCTGTTATTATGATTATTAGTGGAACTAAAGGCTCCATGTAAATGTGGCCGTCTTCCTCCCAAAAGAAGTTAATAATAACTTGAGTCACTGAGAAATTCAAATGTCATATTTCAAAGCTGTTTTATTGGATACTCTGTTAAGTTGTGTAGGAGTCCGAGACTTGAGTCGTACAACACTGGTGCAGTGAGTCAGGAAATGGGTTAGTGCATTAGCTTGCTTTCTGAATTAGGCTTAGGAATAATTGCTCTCGGTTTGAGGAGTGGGGAAAACATACTGTTGTGCCATGTGTTTTGTATCAGTAAATACGTTGAGGTTCAAATACCAGTGCAGCCCTTACAGTCTTATATTTTGGTCATTAGGAATGACTTGAATATGATACTGCTATTCTGATTTTCCTGTCTCTGCCAGGGTAAATGTGTGAAGCATGAAGACAGACAGACTGACAATCAAACAAACAGGTAGAAACAATGTTTTGACAAAGAAACTTGATTCAGATTTTGATTCTCTTTAGTGCTTGATGCTCTCCACATGGATGAGATGATGAGCGAGGTAGACTCTTGGTGCAGAGACCCTGAGTCATTCCTGGCACTACAAGGGCTGGTCACTGGGCATGCAGCACCATCAGGCCAAGACAAAGTGTATATGCTGATTGTGGAAGGCTTCCTTATTTTTAACTACAGGTAATTGAGGAATTTTCCTGGGAAACCGTTACAGTCCATACACCAGTCATGAAGTTAGCATAAAGTACTTGAGTCTGTTATCTACTACTGTGAAGGTTATCTGTACCGCTCAATTTGTTTTATATAAAATGAAATAACAATGAGCTGCTCTGCATCATACTGCTTGTCTCCGATAAGAAAATCTTTTAGGAAAGTTTTTTTTCTCTTCATTACATTTCAGTAAATCACATGATTCTCTTTGTCTTACATTTTGATCGACAGGCCATTAAACCAATTAATGGACAAAAGTTATGTCATGGAAATCCCTTATGATGTCTGCAAGAAGAGGAGAAGGTCAGGATCCTTTCATGATTTTAGATGTTTTGAGGGACCACGGGGCCCTTTTTTTTTTTGGAAATAAAAAGCATTTAATAAACTGTAAAATGTATATTATAGTATAACATTACTAGATGTTTGGCCGGGTCTCTTTACACCATTAAAGAAATTTCTAGAAATTTTTTTTTCATTTTTATTATACATTTTGTTTGTCTGGGCGACACGGTGGCACAGTGGTTAGCACGGTCTCCTCACAGCAAGAAGGTCCTGGGTTCGAGCCCCCGGGGTAGTCCAACCATGGTGGGTCATCCCGGATGGTCCTCTGTGTGGAGTTTGCATGCTCTCCCCATGTCTGCATGGGTTTCCACCGGGGGCTCCGGTTTCCTCCCACAGTCCAAAGACATGGAAGTCAGGTGAATCGGCCGTACTAAATTGCCCCTAGGTATGAATGGGTGTGTGTGTGTCGGCCCTGTGATGGCCTGGCGGCCTGTCCAGGGTGTCTCCCCGCCTGCTGCCCAATTACTGCTGGAATAGGCTCCAGCATCCCTGCGATCCCAAGAGCAGGATCAGTGGTTTTGATAATGGATGGATGGATTTTGTTTATCTTTCAGAGAAAAAAAAAATTGCAAGAAGGATGAATAGTATTTGAGTGAGAATGCATCCATACCTTTTGTCAGATTTTATTTATGATTTTTTTTCCATTTATGATCTTTTGCAAACTATCATGCCAGATAAGAAAAAGAAAAGACAATTTCCTCAAAAGTTTGTCCCGCCTCCATCTTTGAATGACAGCTCAAGGGTGTACACACCCCCAGATCCCCCTGGCTACTTTGACGGACACGTGTGGCCGATGTACTTGAAAAACCGCAAGGAGCTGGAGAGCATGGTTACAGGGATTGGTGGGTAACGTCATAGCCACTTAGGACTGCTGGTTCAAGTCACAACAACTTGAAAGAGACTACCAGTAAAAAGTTTAGTTTACCAAATTTTATCTCAGAGATCAGGAAGAATGAATAATGAATACTAAGCACATTGTAGAGATCAGTGTCTGTGGAAGAGATGTGTATAGACTTGACAAAAGTATGTCGTATCATGCAAATCAAACAGTGTCAACCACTAAACAACCCAACCAGGGGCGAGTGAGAGATGGAATAAGTCACTTAAGAAGCCTCCCCAATCAGTCTTCTCAAGGGCTCGATGCCACGTATAATTCGTATTGAATACTGACCTCTGTCGTTCAGCAATGGGAATAACAAAAACAATTAAAAGCAAGCGCAACAAACATTCAAGTAGAAAGGTTGCTGCTACACAGCATGTTTACCAGCGTTCGCCATTTTTCACAAGTCCTCAGTAGATGTCATGTCTCTGCAGAGTGACTAGAGAACACTCGCACGCTGACCACTGCGGACAAAGTGCTTTTTGTTGGGCAGGGCATTAAACAACCAAAATACAACTTAGCCAACCCAACTCCTTTGGAGCAGACAAATCCAGGACAGGGTTTGGGGGCATCAATCAGCACCATTCAGTATCCCCCAATGATGGAGGCTGTTACAGATGCCATCTACAATTGATGCTGTTGTTCATTGAAGAGGATGGTATTAACATGATTGATGTAGATGATAACTGTTTTTGTGATAGAAACTAGGACAGTGGTTTCCAATTGTCAGAGCCACGTGTATGTCAATTTTCATTCCAACCCAATGCTGTGTCAGCTGATTTAGGGAGTAATTAGCAAAATCAGCTTGTGTTGCGTTGGGTTGTCATGAAGACCCGAAAAACACATGGCGCTCCCATATGAGTAACGCTGCATTAGAATGTTAAAGTACTGATGGTTAATGATACAAATGATATTATCTTACTAGTAATGCAAATGAATAAAAACAAATGACCTTTGTGCATTTGGTATTGATCTCTTTTCCAGTGTTACTGGATGGGCTGAAGTCAAAGGAGGAGTTGCTGGCCTCCGTATATGATGATATCATTAAAGAAATAGAAATACTTAGCGGTAAGTGTGCTATGAGTGGGTGCGGGTTTCAATTTTATTTTAGGTTATGATTCATCAGACAAAAGTCCTCCCCTTGTCTGTGGGAACTCTGGTAGATATTTGTTTAGGTCTTCTGATTCCATGAATTACTGATTTATCACAGTGCTAACTTGAAATCTGTTTCTTTAAAATAATTTGCTGACCTGCATCAGGAAATTACACTACATCTTTCTTAAATGTTTGGTGGCACAACACACAAGTCTCAGTACTACAGTCACTATAACTGTTTTATGTGGCCTTAAACATGGAACCAGATGCATGCATGTTTTTTTTTCTTTTTCTGAAGGGACGGGGGATGTTTCTGATGTAAAGCTAAATTAAGATGCAGCAACGGAAAGCATACAGTGATGTAAGGGAATGGAGGAGCTTGATGGACAAGGGAAGTAAGAGAGAAGAAATTAACAATGGACAATAGTTTTTCAAAAGACGTAAACAAGCCCATGCAGCTTCCATTTTAGACTTAGACCTAACCAGGTTTCAGGGAGGAGGACTTGCATATATTTGCAGCATATTAAAAATGACAAGTCATTAAATTAGTTAAAAATCAAATCAAGTGCTTGTGGACCAAAACCATTATTTATTTATTTGTTTGTTTATTTAATTCTGAATGTGGTAAATTGAAAAGAAGCATTTTTGAATCCACTTGAACAATTACTATTTGGGTTAGATCAAAATCCAAATTTATCAAAAATCTGACCTCTTGGATAACCTATTCCTGGACTATCTCTATTCTTGCATTCTGAGATCTAATTGACTCGCTGTAGAACGAGCTACTTAACCCTGTACCATTTTTGTGATTTTTTTTTTGCTGCCATGCAAAGGTGTTAAAAAAGGTGCTGGTGTGGAGTTAGAAAACAACGAGACAGGAGACGTGAGAGTAGACGTAGTCGAGGTAGTTTACTAGCTCCAACTTAGCATGTCATACGTTCGACAACGACACTGAACCGTGAACCGGAAGCGGAAGTGCATTATCTGACCCCTCGCCTCTTCCCTTAAAGGTACACCGTCCTCTTAGGTGAATGTCTCTCGTTATATAGATGTGGGTCACCACACAGGCCCCCCCCAGAATTCACCTACACAAAACAATGCAAAACAGCAAAAGTGCAAGTCATGAACATAAAGATAGACTCTACAACAGAACAGTCAATGACATAGTGCAAAGTCACGGGGAAAACAGGTGACGAGTCGGGGGGCGGACCCTGTGGCCATAACGGCTGCGCTTCACAGGAGGGGAAACAGATGGGGTCGAAACTCGGGCCATAGGCGGGGCCGAAGCAGGAACAGAGGCAGGTGCCGGGGCTGACCTAGGAGGGCGCCCCCGCCGCGGGGGTAGGGCCAATTGCATTGGCTCCCCAATGTCCAAGTGAGCGGGCTTGAGACGGTCTATAGCGACCCGCTCCGGCCTGCCCCCCATTTCCACCACAAAGTTCTTATCCCCCGCCTCCAGGACGCGGAAGGGCCCGTCATATGGGGGCTGCAGCGGGGACCGATGGCTGTCGTGCCTAATGAAGACGTACCTCGCCGATGGCAGATCCTTGGGGACGTAGGACCGGGGGAGGCAGTGTTGAGACATCAGAACGGGAGCGAAGGCACCGGCAGCGCTCCGGGACGCACTGAGGTGAGAGGCGGCCGACCAGGGAGCTGTAGCATCCGGAAGAAACTCCCCCGGAACCCGCAGGGGCTGGCCATACACCAGCTCAGCGGAGGAGGTCTGGAGGTCTTCCTTCGGGGCCGAACGCAGGCCGAGCATGACCCATGGGAGCCGGTCCATCCAGTCGCAGCCAGTGAGGCTTGCCCGCAGAGCGGCTTTCATGTCCCAATGGAACCGCTCACAAAGTCCGTTGCTCTGCGGGTTGTACGCCGTAGTGCGGTGGATCTTCACCCCCAGGTGCTCAGCGACCGCCGTCCAGAGCTCCGAGGTAAACTGGGAGCCCCGGTCGCTCGTGATGTCACCAGGCATGCCGAAACGGGCCACCCAGCAGCCGATGAACGCCCGCGCTACCTCTGCTGCCGTCGTGGAGGACAAGGGAATAGCCTCTGGCCACCTGGTGGCCCTGTCCACAATAGTGAGGAGGAACGTATAACCACGGGAGGGGGGCAGGGGACCCACCAGGTCAACATTGACGTGGTCAAACCGCCTCTCTGGAACCACAAACGGCGCCAAAGGGGCCTTGGTATGGCGGTGCACCTTGGCGCGTTGGCACGCCACACACGAGCCGGCCCAGGCTCTAACATCCTTACGGAGCCCAGGCCAAACGAACTTGACGCTCACCAGCTTGGTCAAGGCCTTCACTCCTGGGTGGGAAAGGCCGTGGACGGTGTCGAAAACTCGACGCCGCCAGGAAGTAGGCACCAGGGGGCGCGGTTGACCGGTGGAGATGTCACAGAGGAGGGTGGTGTTGGCCGCGTCGAACGTCACGTCCTCCAGCCGTAGCGCCGTAGGGGTCGACCGGTAGTCTTGAACGGTTGCGTCCTTGGCTTGGTCCGCTGCCATAGCGGCGTAGTCGAGTCCCAAGTGAACGGCGTTAACAACCGCCCGTGAAAGGCAGTCAGCGACGAAGTTATCCTTGCCCGACACGTGTTGTATGTCCGTGGTAAACTCGGAAACCGCCGCGAGATGGCGCTGCTGACGCCAAGACCACGGTTCTGAGGTTTTGGCCATACAGAACGTCAGCGGTTTGTGGTCCACGAAAGCGGTGAACTGTCGGCCCTCCAATAGGAACCTAAAGTGTCTGGTTGCGAGGAAGAGACCCAGTAGTTCCCTATCAAAGGTGCTGTATTTGCGCTCGCTCTCACGGAGTTGTTTACTGAAGAACGCCAACGGCTGCCAGCCCCCCCCCCCACTGCTCACACACGGCCCCCACGGCGTAGTCGGAGGCATCCGTTGTAAGGGCTATGGGGGCGGCAGGCGACGGGTGAGCTAGCAGCGCAGCGTTGGCCAGCGCGGTCTTGGCGGCCACAAAAGCCTCGTCCATCCCCGAAGACCAGTCCAGCTCGTCCTTAGACTTCTTACCTCGCAGGGCCTCATACAGGGGACGCATGATGTGGGCGGCACGGGGCAGGAAACGGTTATAAAAGTTCACCATGCCCAGGAATTCCTGCAGCAACTGTACAGCGCGGGGGCGGGGGAACATGGTGACAGCCTCAACCCTGGCAGGGAGGGGAACAGCCCCCTGTGGAGTGATGTGGTGCCCGAGGAAGGTGATGGACGACTCCCCGAACTGACACTTAGCTGGGTTGAGGATGAGGCCGTGTTCGCTGAGCCTGTCGAACAGCTGTCTGAGGTGCGTCATGTGTTCCTCCGCCGACGCGCTGGCCACGAGGATGTCGTCTAAGTACACAAACAAAAATGGCATGTCGCGGAGCACAGAATCCATAAGGCGCTGAAACGTCTGCGCCGCCCCTTTAAGGCCAAAAGGCATACGTAAGAACTCAAAGAGCCCAAAGGGTGTGATGACAGCCGTTTTTGGGACATCCAGTGGGTGGACCGGCACTTGGTGATACCCCCGCACTAAGTCGATTTTGGAATAGATGGCAGCGCCCGCCAGGTGGGTAGAGAAATCTTGTATGTGCGGTATGGGGTACCGGTCGGGGGTCGTGGCATTGTTTAGGCGACGGTAGTCCCCGCACGGGCGCCAACCCCCGTCGGCCTTAGTAACCATGTGAAGAGGGGAAGCCCACGGGCTGTCAGAACGGCGGACAATGCCGAGGCGCTCCATAGTCGAAAACTCCTCCCTGGCTATTGCGAGCTTGGCCGAGTCGAGGCGTCGGGCCTGGGCGTAAACTGGGGGGCCCACTGTGGTGATATGATGTTCCACGCCGTGCTTGGCCACCGCCGAGGAGAAGGTGGGTGTGGTGAGCTCGGGGAAATTGGCGAGCAGGCGTTGGTATGGATCCCCGGTGGAGAGTGTGTTAGCGAGGCACAGCGCTCCAGCCCCCCCAAGCGTGCAGGGGTATGACGCAAAAGAGACGGCATCAATCACGCGACAGTTTTTAACATCCACCAGCAGGTTGAAAGCACAGAGGAAATCCGCACCTAGGAGCGGGGTGGATACAGCAGCCATCACAAAGTCCCAGCCGAAACGTCGGCCGCCAAAACACACGTCCACATGTCTGATACCGTACGTCCGAATGGACGTGCCGTTGGCGGCGTCCATCTGGGGGCCGTGACTGTCGGTCATCGTGTCCACAGCTTGTGCTGGTAGTATGCTGCGTTGAGCGCCAGAGTCAACCAGCAGCCGCCGGCCCGACAAGGAGTCTCTGTCTGATGAACAACAGCTTGCAGTCACGGCCGGCGCCCATAGCCGTTAACGAGCGCCGGCCTTGGCGTTTCCCTGAACCCTGTAACTGCAGGGTTTGCGACACTGTTTTGCTTTTGCCCCAAACCTGGCATGGTAATAACAGAGCCCGTCGTCAGGTTGGCGGCGGGCTGTCACCGCAGCCGCGGTGTCCATATAGTCGTACACAGGTGGTGGTGGGGCGGTCTTGTGGGGTAGCAGGGCATGCACAAACTGTTGCCGGTTGGCCAGGAAAACCCTGTCTGCTTCAGCAGCCAGAGAACGGTAGTCCTTGGAGGCGGCGAGAGGAGAACTGGCCAGTGCTGTGCGTACAGGTGCGGGGAGCTGCCTCAGAAAAATGTGTGAAAAGAAAGGCCGGATCAGCCGATCCCAGCACAGACAGCATTTTTTCCATTAACTCAGACGGTTTGCCGTCGCCGAGGCCATTCGGGGACAGTAAACGGTCTGCCTTCTCCAGCTCCGACAGTTCAAATAGTTTCAGGAGGAATGTCTTTATAGCATCGTACTTGCCAGCAGCTGGCGGAGCTTCCAACAGTGTCATTGCTCGCGCCGTTGTCGATGCGTCTAACGCCGCCACTACGTGGAAGTACTGCGTTGCCTCCTGCGTTATCCCTCTCAGCTGGAACTGGGCTTCCACATGTTGAAACCACGGCCGTGGATTATGCTGCCAAAAGTCGGGTAGCTTTACAGAAGCGGTGTAAATGCTAGCGTTAGCAATAGCCATGTTGTTAGCACCGGCGTCGTCGTTGTCAGACATACTCGTATTAGTAGTTCGATCACGTCGGGGTCACCAATGTGGAGTTAGAAAACAACGAGACAGGAGACGTGAGAGTAGACGTAGTCGAGGTAGTTTACTAGCTCCAACTTAGCATGTCATACGTTCGACAACACTGAACCGTGAACCGGAAGCGGAAGTGCATTATTTGACCCCTCGCCTCTTCCCTTAAAGGTACACCGTCCTCTTAGGTGAATGTCTCTCGTTATATAGATGTGGGTCACCACACTGGGGTGATTTTGGGAACAAGTGATAGAGGCATAACAGGATAAATACAGCTGCAACAAATAAAATTAATGATGGGTCCTTTTGATTTAGATGTGGAAATGATCAAGCATTGACAATCCCGCTGACTGTTGCCATTGAACAGCAATGGGAGCATGAGCATTTGAGTCATTAAGGGGTTTTGAGAATTGATACCTACCTCATGTAGGCAGGCAAAGTCTTCAGTGATGGATGAGTTTGCTGCATGTTTAGCAACAACCATAAGGACCATTGAATTACACTTTTTAAGCTGGATGGCATACAGCTTAAAAAGTGTTTTGTGTTTGTGATTTTCATTCTACTCGAGAGATTTTTTTTTTGTAATTTTGTAGAGAGCAAGAAAAGACTTAATATTGATTTTTGAATCACTCAGTTGATAAGGTAGATGTTTTTCAGATTTTAAAAACCAGATTTGTTTTCTGTCAAAGTATTTTTCTCTAGACTATCCAGCTATCCATCCATCCATTATCCAAACTGCTTATCCTGCTCTCAGGGTCGCGAGGATGCTGGAGCCTAACCCAGCAGGCGTTGGGCGGCAGGCGGGGAGACACCCTGGATAGGCCGCCTGGCCATCACATGGGTTTCCTCCGCGTGCCACGGTTTCCTCCCACAGTTCAAAGACAAAATACATGAATAAATTCATTCATTCATTAAAACAATTAAGAGACGACCCTTTGATGCATGTCTGAGATGAGAGTGGAATTAACTCCTACCCTGGATGTAGCTGGTAACAGGAACTTAACATATACTTACAGTATATGGAAAAAGGAAGACATATTTTCACCTGCACGCTATACTTTGAAATTGATATAACTGATATAAATGTGAAGAAAACTGAAAACTGTATGTTTTCATTAGATCTGTGTTAGTGTTTTTCACAGCTGCCAATATTCCCATTAAAATAGATTCTCATTAATTTGCATCAATCAATAATATTTATATTTCTAGGAACAAAATATTTATGTGTGAAATGAGTGTGACCCTGAAGTTTAACTTTCAGCTTGAATTAAGGGGGTCCTAATAAACATTTCACAAATTATAGCCAATTTTGTGCTTACTTTCATCATCCTTGTACAAAATTTAGTATAACGCGAAAATGGCAAATAAGGTAGAAGTGTGTAAATATCTATAGTTTACTATACTTTAAAGAAGAATTACTTTATGTTTGAATTTAAGGCATACGGTTGGTCCAACTGAGCCCCCTTTAAAAAAGCCATACAAGTAGTCTTCCATTTTGATGCATGCTCAATATTCCAGGTAAGGAAATCCCAGAAAGTTGAATCAGTTCATCTGGGCACAATGTTTGTGTCCAGATGAGCTGATCCAACTTTCTGGAACATTGCCTCTCAGTTTGTTTGTTACATTTTATTTGCAGAGTCAGACTGAAATGGATGGGATTGGACATTGAAGAATACGCCACTGCCAAATAACATGACAATTTATCCTTTGGACTGATCGACTGCTGGGAAATGGCAACAGCCATACATTGTGCTTCCTCTGAAGTAATTACACTTGTTTACATAGCATTTTAGTTAGCAATGTAATGGCAAATAAGAGCGCTGAACTTGAAAACTGACATACCTATAAATTGGCACAATTTGAGTGCCAATTAAAATCTTGGATTTACATATCTAAAACCTTTGTGATTATCTAACAATTGAATATATAGAGCTACTAACCAACAACATTAATTTAATGATTTACCTGCTCCCTTTGAGATTTGATTTTAAAACCATATTAGACATGGAGTATCTGTAATCTTTCATTATGAAGTCTGAATGATTTGATTCGAGTTTCAACTTTTTTTTTTAGGTTAAACTGAATTGACCAAGAACAGGTTAAATATTAAACTCTTTTCTGATAAGAGTGAAAGCTGAGTTTGATCTGACAACATCATAAGTCCATGTCCTTCAGAACAGCCTGCTAGTGTGGTTTGGTTATGTTTTGTTTACATAGAAAGACTGAACTGTATAAATATGGCTTTGTTCAAACTTTGAAGAAAGATGTTATTGCCAAATCAAATAATGTGTCATTAAGTGACTGCAAGGAATGGAGGACAGCAAATACGGACGGACTGCTTAGTAGTAGACCGTACTGTTTATATGATATTTAACTATGAAAATGTTGCTTAAAGTTCAAACATGTGAACTCTAAAACTGATTTTGGGCCAAATAAAGCTCACTGAGTATTTCCATATTCATGACAGAGCTTTTGTTGAGAACAATGCTTTTCTATAATATCATTGTGTTAGAGCACTACACTACACTACACTACACTACACTACACTACACTACACTACACTATAAAGGTTGTGAATTTTAATACAATATTGGTCTGTAGTCAGTATGAGAAGAAAGCCAATTAACCTATTCCTGAGATTTCTGAACCACTATATGGTACATACATTCACACCATACTTGTCATTACAGTAGCTCTTGGTCCAGGCTCCAGTTCTCTGCAATGCACTTCTGGCTGGTCTTCCTTGCTGTGCAATCCAACCACTCTAAAAAATCCAGAATGATGCTGCATGCTTGGTTTTTAGCCTCCCAGAATGTCCATGTCATGCCTCTCTTCGTGTCTTTACACTGGCTTCCAGTTGCTGCTTGTATAAAGTTCAAAACATTGTGTTCTGGGGAGTTCATGGAACTGCTCCGAGTTACCTGTAATCCTGTATCAGCATATATCCTCCTCCTTGATCACTTTGCTCTACCTCCAGTAGGGTACTTATCTGTCCAATTTACTAAAGTGGCAAGCTCTAGATCCCGAACTTTTTGTCACCTAGCCCCAAAATGGTGGAATGACCTCCCGGTTTCCATCAGAACTACGGACTCACGTCCTTCCTTCAAGAATAGCCTAAAAACTTTTTGTCTTTAAGGCCTACCTTTGCCCTTTAAATGATGTCTGGATGCAGGTATATTTACCTGTTACCTGGTGCTGGCTGCTGCCAGTACCAGGGAACAGTTGCCAGT
Organism: Lampris incognitus; assembly: GCF_029633865.1. Lineage (NCBI taxonomy): Eukaryota > Metazoa > Chordata > Actinopteri > Lampriformes > Lampridae > Lampris > Lampris incognitus. The sequence goes on along the minus strand of NC_079211.1, from coordinate 98,954,631 downwards.
TGCCTACACCTGTTTCCTTTTGCTAATTACTGACTCCCTTGTAAGTAGCTTTGGATAAAAGCACCTGCCAAATGACCAAATGTAATTGTAAGTATCAGCAAAAAAATTGTTTTGGTTGAGTAAAAGAACCACATTTATGTTGGCCTAATTTTGTCTTTCTGAACTTGACAGTATACATTCCCACATTTGTACACTCTAAGCTAATTCAGTGCCCTTAAATTTGAAATGTATCTTGACTCAATTAAATCTCAAATGTTATACCCTACCTGGAGACTCAAGTTGAAAGAGTGGTCATAACTGAGTAATCACTTACTAAACTACTGTGCTTAAGAACAAAAAACAAATTATTGATCACCCTGTGCCCTTCAGATTTCATGCACTGAAAATATTCTCTGCTGAATGAGGTTATTTCTGGCATAATAAACCCTGGTAAAGTTAGATTGTTTAACACGATCCTGGAAAGTGAGAGGATGCTTGAGGAGTGGAGAAGAAACATACTGGTACCGATTTTCAAGAACAAGGGCGATGTACAGAACTGTAGCAACTACAGAGATATAAAGTTGATCAGCCACAGCATGAAGATATGGGAAAGAGTAATAGAAGTTAGGTTAAGAGGAGAGGTGACGATTAGTGAGCAGCAGTATGGTTTCATGCCACGAAAGAGCACCACAGATGCAATGTTTGCTTTGAGAATGTTGATTGAGAAGTATATAGAAGGCCAGAAGGAGTTACATTGTGTCTTTGTAGATTTAGAGAAAGCACAGGATGTCGAGAGAGGAGGTGTGGTATTGTATGAGGAAGTTGGGAGTTGCAGAGAAGTATGTAGGAGTGTTGCAGGATATGTATGAGGGAAGTGTGACAATGGTGAGATGTGCGGTTGGAATGACAGATGGGTTCAAGGTGGAGGTGGGATTACATCAAGGATCGGCTCTGAGCCCTTTCTTGTTTGCAATGGTGATGGACAGGTTGATGGACAAGATCAGGCAGGAGTCTCCATGGACGATGATGTTCGTGGATGACATTGTGATCTGCAAGAGTAGGGTGCAGGTTGAGGAGAGCCTGGAGAAGTGGAGGTATGCACTGGAGAGAAGAGGAATGAAAGTCAGTAGGAGCAAGATGGAATACATATGCGTGAATGAGAGGGAGCACAGTGGAATGGTCAGGATACAAGGAGTGGAGGTGACGAAGGCGTATGAGTTTAAATACTTGGGGTCAACTGTCCAAAGTAACGGGGAGTGCAGTAGAGAGGTGAAGAAGAGAGTGCAGGCAGGGTGGAATGGGTGGAGAAGAGTGTCAGGAGTGATTTGCGACAGAAGGGTACCAGCAAGAGTTAAAGGGAAGGTTTACAAGATGGTTGTGAGACCAGCTATGTTGTATGGTTTGGAGACAGTGGCACTGATGAAAAGACAGGAGGCAGAGCTGGAGGTGGCAGAGTTGAAGATGCTGAGATTTTCACTGGGAGTGACAAAGAAGGACAGGATTAGGAATGATTATATTAGAGGGACTGCTCAAGTTGGATAGTTTGGAGACAAAGCAAGAGAGACAAGATTTAGATGGCTTGGGCATGTGTAAGGTTGCCATAAATATTCTTTGTTCAATCTAATTAAAAAACTACTGATTCTCTCAGGTAAGGGACAAACCAACATTTTCTTTGATGCATTTCCCTAATCTAATGCATGCTTGTTTTGGGGTTTTTTTTAGAAGAAAGTCACTTTATTTTGTCACCGGAGGTCATAATGACATTTGGTTTCTGCATTTAACTGAATCTTACAACCATCATCTTCACAAACTGCTGTTTCTCACAAAGATTGTTGCAGTTTAAACAGTTTAAAAGTATTTAAGAGCCATTCATTTTTGCTGTTTTAAATCGAGCAAATTCTATGTGCAGAGGGGAGTCTAAACTGATATTTTTTATGGAAATAGCCACAATTCTCTTGAATTCCAACAAGACTTTTGTTTTTTTATAGACTAAAGATACAAAATAACACTACGAAACAGGTTATAACTTGTAGTCAGAATAAGTCAATTGTGACCTATATATTATGACTTCTTTCCAAGACAAACATCCACACAGAAAGTCAACATCATCCCCACTATAAAACGCATTTTTGTTCTTCTCAAGTCAGCCTTTGGTTGATCAGATGTTATCAATCAGTTTCTCAGCTCTTTTGCCACATTTCAGCATCATGGTGAAGGGACATCAGCTGCTTTTGTTCTTCATTCTTTGTCTTTGCAGTCATGCAGTGAGTGAAGGTGAGACATCGGTTCCTCTCCCCTATAGTATATGATGTGTGCAGCCAATTTCCTCCTATCTAATTTGATTTGAATTGGTGCGGATTTGTTCCAGACTTGGTTGATATTATTCTAGTAATATGTGTTGGTGTAACTTTGAGATGTGAATGATATACAAAGAGAAAATGTTACTGCTGAATCATTTCAATATGCTTTTTCTCAAAAGAATCAGAATCAGTTTTACGGCCAACCAAATTTTTGTGTCCAGGAATTTAACTTGGTGCCTCGTTCATTTTTAACCTTTATATACACTGACAGCTGAGGATTTTACACACACACAGTGTGTGTGTGTGTGTGTGTGTGTGTATATATATATATATATATATATAAACACGGATACAGGAAAAAAGATTTTAATACATTGCAGTGTATTAAAATCTTTTCCTATATCCGTGTTGATATTCTGCTCCTCATTCGTTGAGCACTCAAAACCATTGACGGTTTCAGAAAGAAACGATACATATATATATACGTATATATATATATATAAACATAAAATGTAGGAAATTAAAGATAAGAATGTAATGTGTATAAAAATAATCAAACTGTTTGAATGTTTCTGATTCAAATTCAGGCTAAAACCCCAACACACCAGTGGCAATTACTGTATTATTCTGACAATGTGTTGATGTGACAGGAAGCAACATTTGTTCAAAATGTTGTCAAGAATTAAATCAGATATAATTTAACTAAATTATACAAGGCCTGATAACTTTCAACAATGAATGGATTTAAAACCTGCACTTGTTTATGTTATATATGTTTTTATAGGTCTGTCAAGCAAGCAAGTCACCTTCCCAGACGGTCCAGATGCCCCTCGTGTTGTTCTTCACACCAGTGTGCAGACGATTTCAGCCATGACTTTGTGCCAGAGGTTTTTTTCAGATCTCCCTCGCTACCAGTCCCTTTTTTCTCTGGCAACTCGGCAAAATTCAAACGCTGTTCTCTTGGGCAGGGAATCAGCTGGTTCATATAGTATGTATTTAGGATCAGCTTATTATGTTATCTCGGGTTTACCAGAAAAGCAGTTTGAATGGAATTCAATCTGCTGGACCTGGAGCACAAACACAGGGCTGAGCCAGGTGTGGTTGAATGGAAAGCGCACTGTCCAGAAACGTCTTACCGCTTCTGTTCTAACTGGGGATCTAAGTATAATTCTAGGCCAAGAACAAGACAGTTTTGGTGGTGCATTTGATTCTAAGCAGTCCTTTGAGGGAGACATTACAGATGTCCACGTCTGGGACTCTGTGTTACCTGCATGTCAAATCAGTTCTTATATGAACGGCATTATCTCGACTCCAGGAAATATTCTCAACTGGGAGGCCGTAAAATATGGCATAGAGGGCTCGGTGTTTGTGCATGAATCTGATTTTTCCTGTTCTAGCTGAACATGTAGACAGACAGGACAAAAGGGTAATGTATTGAAAAAAGCATGGATCCCTTTTCTTCATGTAAAACAAAGCCTATTAAAAAGCATTTCTTATAAGCATACCAATGGCCCTTTGTGTTATTGTATATCAGCACTGTTATACACAAATAAATGAAATCAGTTGCTAGAAAATTAAGTAATTTTACTTGCAGTAAAACAGTATAGGTGAACATTTTTTCACATCAACCTGATAAATAATAGTTTGCGGTAAAATAAACATAAATGGTCAGCATTTATTATAGAAATAATGCTTTTCTAGTCTACCGACCACTCAAAGTGCTTCACAATGTATACCTCACATTCACCCTTTCACACACACACATTCATACACTGATGGCGGAGGCTGCAATGCAAGGCACCAACCTGCTCACCAGGAGCAGTTAGGAGTCCAGTGGCTTGCTCGATGACACTTTGACATGCTCTTTGAAGGAGCCAGGGATCAAACCAGCGTCCTTCTGATTACTAGACGACCCGCTCCTGAGCCATGCTGCTCCCGAAACATAAAGTGGTACCTATATTTTTTCAAAGTTATGGTTGAGTGATGTGTTGTGTTTCTTAACAGAAAGTGGGTTTCTTTTAGGGTGGTTCTTTGGGACGAGGGCGGTTCACATTGAGTTACTGTCCTCCATGAGCGCAGACTCATTCCTAATGTCCTTCTGACGTTTCCAAGCCAGAAGAGGAACCCCGGCGACGCTCATTTCCGATCATGGAATTAATTTTAAGGGAGGGGAAGCAGAGTTGCGGACCAGCTTTAGGGCCATGGCTGAGGCAGTCCAGACGAGCCTGGCCCCCGCACAAGTTACCTTCCAGTTCAATCTACCCAATGCCCCCCACTTCGGAGGTACGTAGGTGCACGAAGTGAAATCAATCAAGGCGGCTCTGTACACAGTCTTAGGGGCCCAGACCGTCGGGGAAGAGGTCCTGGCTACCGTGCTCACTGAAATCAATCGAAGGGGTGCTGAACTCCAAGCCCCTCGGCTACGTGTCCACTGATGTGGCGGATGTGGATCCCGTAACCCCGAATTACCTTCTCATGGGGCGGCCGGATCCTGCTCTCCCCCAGAAAGAGAATGATCACGATAAGATGTCTCGCCTCCTGGACTCTTTTTTTCGAGCCCTACCAAGGTAGATGGGGCGGCTAGAGAACATTGACCTGTACCTTTCCCCAACTGAGACCTGACCCGACTCTGAGCTTCTAGTTTTGGTTATAGCTAATTACGCATAGCGAATTAGGGGGCGGCTGTACTGAAGCCCAGAGTCATACCTATATTTCCTCAGTTGATTTAGTTGATAGAAAGATAGGTTTCCCCCTGGCCCCGCACCACTAGGTTCCCTAAGTTTATAATTGCATATATATATATATATATATTGGGCATTTATTGTGTTTTATATTAAATATTAAAGTGGTATTATTGTCTACCCCCGGTGCCTTCCCTTTTAGTTTAGTTAGCTACACGAGTATCCACCTGTAGATTCCTTTATGTCCATAGCGGGACGCCAGCGGCAGCGGTCAGCGACAGGGAAATACAGTAAAGTTAGTGAGTTTCAGTAATTGTAGTTTTGGGTTCACTGAGCTATCGTAGGTTTGTAGCCCCCGCTACAGGTGTCGTCCATGTCACAGTCCTGGTGAATGGCCAGACAGCTAAACTACCATTGTATGTAGTCAAAGGGAACTTTCCATCTCTGCTGGGCCGGTCGTGGCTGGAGGAGCTCACACTAGACTGGCCTGCAATTCGTATGGTGTGTAAAGGTGAAAAACATCTGACAATGGTTCTGAACAAACATGCAGATGTATATGTTTGGAGTCAGTGGCGTGCTCAGTCCTCTCTGTAGTTAAGTAACATATTTGTTGGGTGCTCTTTGGTCCAAGGTTAGTAGTTTCAGATGAAAAAAAGAGAACAAATCTCTCTGACCAAGGCACTCCGTGTAATTAAAAATGTCTTTATTGAAACTTAGACATATCCAAAAAGGACCTAAAAATGCCCACGCGTAGCGGGTTGGGCCTGAAACATACAGATGTGTTCAAGGAGGAACTGGGAACGATGAAAGACAACAGTTAAACTGAACATTCAGCCGGATAGCAAACCAAGGTTCATGAAAGCCAGACTAGTTCCCTACGCAATAAAGCCAAAAGTGGAAGAAGAGCTGGAATCCTTGGTCAAGAGGGGGGTGCTGGAGCCTGTCAGACAGAGTGACTGGGCCACTCCAATCATGCCAGTTATAAAAAAATAATTCGGTGAGAATCTGTGGAGACTTCAAAGTCACCATAAACCCAGTGCTTGAGGCTGAACAATATCCACTGCCCCACATTGAGGAGCTTTTCACTGGATTGGCTGGAGGACAAAAATTCTGCAAAATTGACCTCACACAAGCCTACCTCCAGATGCAAGTCGATGAGAAGTCGAGAGAGCTGCTCACAATAGTCAATCACAAGGGCCTCTACCAATACTGCAGGCTGCCCTTTGGAATAACATCGGCCCCGGCTCTCTTCCAGCGTGCGATGGGCCAGATACTGAGCGGCTTGGCTGGCGTCCAATGCTACTTGGACGACATACTGGTCTACAGGAAGACACAGCAAGAGCACCTGGAAAATCTGGACGCCACACTGCAGTGGCTGGAAAAATATGGACTCAGCGTCCGCAGATCAAAGTGTGAGTTTTTCCAGTCTGCAGTAGAGTATTTGGGTCACATAATAGATTCAGAGGGCTTACACAAAGCTCCATCCAAAATCAAAGCGATTGTGGAAGCAGCAACGCCTCAAAATGTGAGTCAACTACGCTCTCATCTCGGGCTCCTAAACTACTATGGGAAATTCATACCGATCCTCTCTTCTCTGCTGCGACTACTTCCTCAGCTGCTGTGCCATGGCAAGGTATGGAAATGGACTGAACAGTCTGAGGCTGCCTTTGCGCAAACAAAAAAGGCGCTGCTTGAGTCTGACACGCTGACACACTTTGACCCCACATTGCCCTTACAACTCGCATGTGATGCTTCCCCTTACGGAGTGGGGGCAGTCATTTCTCATCATGCCCAGTGGTGAAGAGCGGCCGGTCGCGTTCGCTTCACGCACACTCAACCAAGCCGAACGCAACTATGCGCAAATTGAACGAGAAGCGCTGGGAATTGTGTTTGGGGTCAGAAAATTTCACCAATACCTCTTTGGGAGGAAATTTGTCCTTCTGACAGACCACCATCCCCTGAAAACAATTTTCAGGCCCCATACTGGTATTCCTTCCTTGGCAGCCAGTTGGATGCAAAGATGGGCCTTATTGTTATCCGCCCATGACTACGACACCAAGTACCGCAAGTCAGAGCTGCATGCAAATGCCGACAGCCTCTCTAGGCTGCCCCTGCCGCTTGACCATGGTGAGCCACAGCAGGCTGGCATTTTCTACTTCCGGCAAGTGGAGGAGGCTCCCATCACTTCTACTCAAGTGAAACGACACACCTGAAACGACCCTGTGCGCTCCAAACTGATAGACGTTGTGATCAACGGAAGGAGTGGGAACCTTCCAGAGCTAAAACCGTACCTAGCAAGAAGGAATGAGCTCTCTGTGGAGGCAGGATGTCTCCTATGGGGACGCAGAGTGATTATTCCACCCACGCTGCGAAAAAGGCTACTACAGCAGCTACATGCAGGCCACAGCGGAATGGTCCGCATGAAAGAACTCGCCAGGAGCTACTTCTGGTGGCCTGGGCGGGATGGGCAAATAGAGGAGACTGCGAGAACATGTCCATCTTGTCAGCGGGTGCGTGGCATGCCACAGCCAGCCCCCCTCCACCCATGGGAATGGCCAGAGGGACCCTGGCAGCACGTCCACATTGATTTTGCTGGCCCGTTCGAGGAGAGGATGTTTCTGGTGGCAGTTGATGCTCACAGCAAGTGGCCAGAAGTGGCCATAATGAGATCGACAACAGCTGAGAAAACCATCGAGAAACGGGGAAATGTTCAGTCGGTTTGGCTTCCCGGAACAGCTGGTGAGTGATAACGGGCCCCAATTTGTCTCACAAGAGTTCAAGCGATTCCTTGAGGTAAATGGAGTGCAACACATCCGCTCTGCTCCCTATCACCCGTCTACTAATGTATTAATGGAGAGATTTGTTCAGAGCATGAAACACGCATTGAAGGCTTCTCAGGGCCAAGGCTCTTGCCACCAGAGGCTGAACAGCTTCCTGCTTTCTTACAGAAATGTGCCCTACGCAACCACAAGAGCTGCTCCTGCGGTACTGCTCATGAAGAGACAGATCCGCACCAACCTCGACCTCTTAAAACCACCAATGACCAAAGAGACTGTTCACTTGAAACAACAAACTCAGGTTCAACAACGCCAACATAAAGCAAAAGAAAGGGTTTTCTTTCCAGGTGACAGTGTACTGGCATGCAACTATAACGCCAGACCAAAATGGGTGCCAGCCACCGTCCTGGCACAGATAGGGCCTGTGTCCTATACAGTCCGGACCACTGAGGACACCATCTGGAGGAGACACACAGACCAACTGCTTGCTGCAGAAATAGCATCTGACAACACTACACCACCACTACCAGTGGTCTGTGCTGAGCCATATGAGCAGGACAACCCAGCCCAACCCACACTCACCCAGAATGCACCAGGTCACACAGAACCTGCTTCTTCTGGGCCCATCTCTTCAGCAGTTTCAGAGACAGAACTGTCATCGTGCTCCACACTGACGTCTGTCCCTGTTACACCCCTTGTAGATCTGCCAGAGGCTGGTGCTAACCACCGGTATCCCCAGAGAGAACGGCGGTCTCCTAAACGCCTAGATTTATAGTAGCCACACCCTGAAGAAAGGGGCAGAATAATCCCCAGGGTTATGGCAGGGTCTGAGTAGTCCACTTCATTTCTTTAGTTAAAAAAAGAAAAAAGAATAAAAGGAATATTGTTGCTTGTCACTGGGAGTAAGGGAGACTGTTAATTCTATTGCTATTTGTAACTGAACAGTTTTGATTCCAGGGATTTGAGATGTTTTAGTTACCATGGACAACATGGTGTTTACATGTCATGATAGTGGCTTATTTGGTTACAGGTGTTTGTTCTGACATTAGTGATGCCACATGTTCATTAAGTGGGGAGGAGATGTTATATATTGTGATTATACCTGGTCCGTTGCTGCCACCCATAGGCGGACCAGGGTATTGATATTACGGGTGCCTCGGAGTGTCATGCGACAGTTGTTGTTTAATAAAACCACCGGCTGTCCCTCTCATTCATCCAGGTCATGGTTATCCAATGAGAACATTCACAGACACCGGCTGTCATGACGGCAAATTTCGAATCTGTCTCCCGACTGATGTATGTTGTAATCCTAGCAGTAGAAGTTGGGCAAAACTCTAAGGAAGATACAACAAATATGGAGCTGTCAGGGAAGGGGAAAAGAGGAAGGCCAAAGAGGAGGTTTATGGGTGTGGTGAGGGAAGACATGCAGGTGGCTGGTGTGACAGAGAACGATGCAGAAGGCAGGAAGAAATGGAAACGGATGATCCGCTGTGGCGCCCCCTAACGGGAGCAGCCGAAAGTAGTAGTATCTTGAAGTAACAGGTAAACTGCTGTTAATATTTAGTGACAAATATATGAAGCAGAAAAAAAAAGTGTACAGAAAAGGTCATCATGAAGCAAAAAATGAAGCTGTTGCTCGATGACTTATAACATGGCTGTCAGGTAGGTTTGCTATTTTTCTCCATGTTGGGGTGTGGTTGCACATGTCTTGATGCAGCTAAAATTGTTTCCATCTAAAACTGTACTTCATCACTTGACACTGTACTTGACGATGCAATCATTTATGGAGACAGGCTTTGGAGAGGAGGGGGCGGGGGGGTTGCTGTTGTTTTAATGTGCCTCATCACCTGCCAGATTTCACTAAAGCCCCCAAACTCACACACTGCACCTTTTTTTTTTTTTAATGAAACCGTTTTTCTTCCCACTTTTATCCGGTCAACTACCCCACTCTTCTGAGCTGTCCCGGTCACTGCTCCACCCCCTCTGCTGAGCCGGCGAGGGCTGCACACTACCACATGCCTCCTCCGATACATGTGGAGTTGCCAGCTGCTTCTTTTCACCTGACAGTGAGGAGTTTCACCAGGGGGACGGAGCGCGTGGGAGGATCATGCTACCCCCCAGTTCCCCCTCCCCCCGAACAGGTGCTCCGACTGACCAGAGGAGGCGCTAGTGTAGCGACCAGGACACATACCCACTTTCGGCTTCCCACCTGCATACCTAGTCAATTGTGTCTGTAGGGACGCCCGACCAATCCGGAGGTAACATAGGGATTCGAACCAGCAATCCCCATGTTGGTAGGCAACGGAATAGACCGCCAAGCCACCGAGACGCCCCTCACACACTGCACCTTTAACATTTCTCTCTCCTGTACTCTCTTTTGGTTGGAGCAGTTGACATTCTTTTGACGAGCTAGAGGAATTAGCTTATTGCAAGTTTATCGCTAATTTTCAACTAGGACTTCTAACTAATGAGATGTGCAGATGTATTTCTCCTGAAATTTTAAAGGTCATAGTTGTCTCTCTGTTTTCATCTATGGTAAACTATACGTTCAAATAGACATACCTAGAAATTGGCACATTTTGAGTGCCAATTAAAATCTTGGATTTACATATCTAAAACCTATTTGATTATCTAACAATTGAATTTATAAAGCTTCTAACCAATAACATTAATTTAATGATTTACCTGCTCCCTTTGAGATTTAATTTTAAAACCACATTTAGACATGGAGTATCTGTAATCTTTCATTATGAAGTCTGAATGATTTGATTCAAGTTTCAAGTTTTTTTTTTAGGTTAAACTGAATTGACTAAGAACAGGTTAAATATTAAACTCTTTTATGATAAGATTGAAAGCTGAGTTTGATCTGACAACATCATAAGTTTTATTCTGTGTCCTGCAGAACAGCCTGCTAGTGTTGTTTGGTTATGTTTTGTTTACAGAGAAAGACTGAACTGTATAAGAACGGCTTTGTTCAAACATTGAAGAAAAATGTTATTGCCAAATCAAATAATGTGTCATTAAGTGACTGCGAGGAATGGAGGACAGTAAATATGGGCTGGACTTCTTAGTAGTAGACCGTATTGGTTATATGATATTTAACTCTGAAAATGTTGCTTAAAGTCCAGACGTGCAAATTCTAAAACTGATTTGGTGCCAAATAAAGCTCACTGGCTATTTCTATATTCATGACCAAGCTTTTGTTGAGACCAACGTTTTTCTATATGAAAGCATTTGAGTGCATCATTTTGCCACACTTGAAATCTTGCACCTCCCCAATGATGGACTCATATCAACTGGCCTATCAAGCCAACCGGTCTGTTGAGGATGCAGTTAGCATAGCCCTGCACCATGCCCTGCAACACCTGGAAACACAAAACCCCTACGCACACATCCTGTTCATAGACTTTAGTTCCACCTTCAACTCCATCAACCCACTCAAACTCTTAACCATACTCTTGGATATGAACAGTGACCCAGCCATATGCCACTGGATTCGGAGCTTCCTGTGGAACAGGCCACAGAGGGTGAAGGTTAATAACCTAACCTCACACCCTCTTACCCTCAGTACAGGTGCTCCTCAGAGCTGTGTTCTCCCCCCCTGACTCTTCTCAGTTTACACCACCCACCTCACATCCATGGATAGCTCTGTGAATATAATAAAATACGCAGTCGAGACAACCATTGTAGGCCTCATCTCCAACAATGATGAAACCCAGTGCCGCACTGAAGTAGACCAAGCTGTCACTTGTTGCGCAAACAACAGTCTTCTGCTTAATACAGCCAAAACCCAAGAACTCATTAGTGACTTCCGATGCATGCCGAATCCTAAAACACCCATACAAATGAACCGAGACCCCGTCACTACCACCGACTCTTTGAAATTCCTTGGAACATACATCAGCAATAACCTGAAATGGAAAATTAACACTGAACACATCATTGCAAAAGTTCAACAATGACTTTAATTTCTTTGGCAGCTTAAAAAATACCGGATCAAACATCAGCTGCTCGTTCTGTTTTACTCAGCCATTATTGATTCCATCATAACATCTTCTATTACAGTATGGTACGGCGGCACAGATAGTCAAACGCGGAAAAAGCTGCAGTGGATTGTCAACAAGGTATCCAAAATCATAGGCAACCCACTCCCCTTAGTTGAATCTCTACATACTAACCGGACTATAAAGCAAGCAAAGAAGATCACCTCCGACCCTTCACATCCTGCTCCCCACCTCTTCCAGCTCCTTCCCTTAGGGAGGCACTACAGGTCACTGTCAACTAAGACTAAACGCTTTGCAAACAGTTTTTTCCCCCTAGCCATAAGGGCTCTGAATTCCTCCCTATGCTTACTGGCTTACTTGCTTAAGGTTGTCCGTTGTGTCCGATGATGACAATCCTGCCTCTGTCACTTGTGAGTCTTCTTATGGCTGTAAAGCCCAATCCGCGACCCACACTGTTTGTCACTGACAGAAGAGGTGAGAGCACTGACTGGAGGTGTAGGTGTGGCACTGGCTTCATGTCTCTTTAGTTGTCTCCTGGTCCATTGATCATCTTGGTCCTTCTTGAGCTGTTGCACCCCTTGTTGACAGAGCTGCCACCAGATGGAGTGTTGGGTGGCAGTGTCCTCCAGCTGGCTCGGGTTCAGGCCGCACTTTTTTATGATGGTCTTCAGTTGGTCTTTGTACCGTTTTTCTGGCCCCGTGCCAAGCGGCGGCCAAGATGTAGCTGGCCATACAGCACTTTATGCGGTAAGCACTCCTTTGGCTTCCTGATGACGTGACTGAGCCAGCGAAGTTGGTGCTGGGTGATGGTAGCCTCCATGCTGATGTAGTTGGTCTTGTGGAGTATTTCAGTATGGGGCACTCAATCACGCCAGGTTATCCTCAGGATGCATTGTAGGCATCTGACGTGGAAGGCATCCTGAGGTGGTGACTGTACAGGGTCCACGCCTCACAGCTGTAGAGGAGATTCATGATGACAACTGCCAAGTAGACAGATATTTTGGTGTGGAGGTTGAGGTCTTTGTTTTGAAAGACCCTTCTCCTAAATCTGCCAAAAGAGGATGATGCTTGTTTAATCCGGTTTTGTATCTCCGTGTTGATGCTGCAGTCATCAGAGAGGAAGCTGCGCAGATATTTGAAGGATTCCACTGTTGCAAGTGGCTTGTCGGAGATGGTGAAGGTTGGTGAATGAGATGGAGGAGTAGATGCCCACTGGCATACTACTTCAGTCTTTGCCATGTTTATAGAGAGCCCCAGCCTACCATATGCCCTTGCAGCAGCTGCAAGGCTAGCTTGCGGTGCCTCCAATGTGTGGGCCACAACTGCACAGTCATCTGCATACTGTAGCTCGATGATATGCTCAGATGTCATTTTTGTGACCACTCGGAGCCTGCGGATGTTAAATAGGTTTCCATCTAGTCTGAAGTCCACAGTAACCCCACTGTCCTTCCTGATTTCCTTGCGGAGCAGCAATGTCACACACAGGAGGAAGATGTTAAAAAGAACAGCTGTAGTAGCACAGATCACCTCAAGTCAGGTGTGTCTGTAAAGAGACCACACAAAAGCCTAGTTTCTGCTCACAAGACTGATATACCACAGGAGAAGGACAAGCAGGAAGGTTTTAACTATAAAACAGGTGATGTTGAGAGACAGTGCCCTCTCCATAAGAAGTCGCATCCCCTCAAGCACTGCAGAGGGTTCCGCAGCAAAGCTATTGAGGAGTGTAAGACCTTTCCTAAGGATAATGGTGTTTGTTTTAGATGCTGCTCATCAACCAGCCACGTGGCCAAGGACTGCAACGCAGCCATCAAGTATAGAGAGTGTGAAAGCGAGAACCACATCTCTACTCTTCATCCTGGACCGCCGCCGTCTCCACTTCCTGGGCATGGCAGGGAGGGAACAGAAACAACACCTCAGCCTGCTGTCTCGTCAAACTGCATTGAAGTCTGTGGAGAGGGTCAGAGCACAAGGTCCTGCTCCAAGGTCTGCTTAGTGAAGGTCTTCCCTAAAGCACACCCAGAAAGAGTGACAAGAGCATATGCTGTGCTTGACAACCAAAGAAACCGGACTCTTGCCAGGTCTGACTTCTTTGACATGTACTGCGTCAAGGGGACTGACTCGCCATTTACACTCCGTATGTGTGCTGGAACAACAGAGATGACCAGGAGAAGGGCTATAGGCTTTGTGGTGGAATCACTAGATGGAGCTATGACAGTCACACTGCCCACACTGATTGAGGTCAACAAAATTCCAAGTGACAGAGCTGAAATACCAACTTCTGAGGCGGCAGTATGTCACCCTCACCTCTAGCCAATAGCACACTCTATCCCACCTCTCGATCCTAAAGCTAAGATCCTCCTCTTCTTGGGTCGAGACCTACTTAGAGTTCCCAAGGTGAGAGAGCAACGGAACGATCCACACGATGCCCCATACGCACAGAGATCAGACTTTGGATGGGTTATAGGCAATGTCTGCTTAGGGGACACTCACAAGCCTGCAGCTGTTCATACTTACCGCACCAACATCCTTGAAAACAAACGCCCTTCCTTCTTCAGCCCATGCCCAAACAAAGTTCACATCATAGAGAGGTATGGGTCCAAGTCTGAGCACAGACCCTTCCCTGTCCTTGAAATGCTTACACCCTATGAATTCATGGTAGGAGAAACCGTCTTTAATACATCCAAGGATGACAACAAAATAAGGCTCTCTGTTGAAGACAGACTTTTCCTGGATGTCATGAACAGAGAGATGTACATGGACAATGGCAACAGCTGGGTGGTGCCACTCCCTTTCAGAACACCCCGCCAGCACCTCCCTCACAATTGGGACCAGGTCCTCACTCGGCTGACATCTCTTCAGCGCACACTGGAGAGAAGGCCTGAGATGATGAATCACTTTGTCACCTTCATGAAAAACATCTTTGATTGTGACCATGCTGAGCCTGCTGCTCCACTGCAGAAGGGAAAGGAATGTTAGTATTTACCCATCTTCGGTGTTTACCGTCCACAGAAGCCAGGCCAGATCAGAGTGGTTTTTGATTCAAGTGCAAAGTGTCATGGTGTCTCCCTCAACGATGTCCTCCTGTCTGGACCCAACCTAAATAACAGCTTGGTAGGAGTCCTGCTGCGGTTCCGGCGTGAGGTCATAGCAGTAACTGTGGTCATTGAACAGATGTTTCACAGCTTTGTCGTGAGAGAAGACCATTGAGATTTTCTACGCTGCCTGTGGCATGAGCACAATGATCCTGCTAATGACATCTGTGAGTATTGAATGAAAGCTCATGTGTTCGGCAACAGCCCATCCCCTTCAGTTGCTATATACACTCACCGGCCACTTTATTAGGCACACCTGTCCAACTGCTCGTTAACGCAAATTTCTAATCAGCCAATCACATGGCAGCAACTCAATGCATTTAGGCATGTAGACATGGTCAAGACGATCTGCTGCAGTTTAAACCGAGCATCAGAATGGGGAAGAAAGGTGATTTAAGTGACTTTGAACGTGGCATGTATTGTGTTTAGAAATCACGTCAGGACACAGCGCTGTCGCTCGACACAACCTCTCCGTGGCATTCTTTATTTAGACTGACACAGCATCAAAGGCAGACCCGATCAAACAACCCAGAGCCCGCAGGCATCACCAATCGATCCCAGCACAATAGAACAGCACCAAATCAAATGCAGCACTGTCGATGTGTGCAGACATAACATTCCCCCCCCCCCCCCCGGCAGGATTTCAAACATGAAAGGTTGACACAAAGTCCTCTAGGTGGCCAGGGCGTAAACGTGTGCGAACAGGTCGCGGGGCGGCCTGAGGCTGGGCAGGCCGAGGTGGGGAGGGAGATGGCAGGGGAAGCTATGGTTGTGTCACCAGCTGTGTGTGGCGGAGCTGACACCTTCCGTAGACGACTGGAGTGCCACCGAGTGCCATCGCTGAGGAGGTAAGTGGCTGGGCCCAGCTGACGGGTGACTTGGAGAGGAGAGGACCAGTATGAAGCCATTTTATTGTCCCTGTGGGGCCTGCGGACCCTGACCCAGTCTGACACATTGATGTCTGGCACCCTGGTTCGTTTTGACTGGTCAAACCGTTGCTTCATCCGCGTCTGCTGACGAGTGACTGAGGCTCTGACCCCAGAGGGAGGTGCCTGAGGTGTGGAGGGGCGGAGCCTGTCAAGGGGCATGCACAGTTCCCGGCCTAGCATGAGAGAGGCTGGGGAGACGCCTGTGGTCGAGTGCTGTGTGGCCCGATAGTGCAGCAGAGTGTGACGGATGGCCTGTGTGAAAGAGCACCCTTGGGCCATGTGTGCTCTGAGGCCGTTCTTCAGTGACTGGTGAAAACGTTCAACGCCGCCATTGGCCTGGGGGTGGTAGTACGCAGTGCGTATATGACGGATGCCCTTGCTTTCGAGATAAGCAGTGAACTCAGCAGAGACCAGCTGAGGGCCGTTGTCAGTGGTGATGGCCTTTGGGAGGCCCCAGCGAGAGAAAAGAGAGTCCAGGAAGTCGATGATGATCTGTGAGGTCACAGTGCCGGAAGTGGTGAGTTCAGGCCATTTTGAGTGTAGATCGTAGGCGACCACCATGAAGCGTTGGTGGTGGGGAACTCCATGGATCTCACCACAAATGTCCAACTGCAGGTGTTCCCAGGGCTGAGAGGGCCAGGCGAGAGGTTGCAGGGGTGGGGGAGCCTGGTGGCCAGTCTTGCCACTCACAAGGCAGGCAGAACAGTCCTTCACCAGAGCCTCAATATCTCTGTCTATCCCCGGCCACCACACCAGGTCTCAGCAGCGCTGTTTCAGTTTCACAATGCCCAGGTGGCCTTCATGCGATGTATTCAAAACACGTGCACGGAGAGCAGCTGGGACCACTGTGCAAAACCCACGTGCCACGCAGGTGTCGTTCCAGCAGGAGAGCTCCTGTCTGACTCGGGCGAACGCAGCCAGCTCCTCTGGGACCTTGTGAGGCCAGCCGTTCTGGATGTAGGTGCGGAGCTGGGAGAGGACAGGGTCCTGTTCGGAGGCTGCCCTCAGCTCCTGCAGAGAGACAGTGGCCTGGAGGGGTGTGTGTAGCATTTGGACAATGTCCTTTTCCACACAGTCAGTGTCCGTCTGTGGAGCTGGGGTGGAGACAGAGCGAGAGAGCAGGTCGGCGACAACATTGTCTCTGCCTGGGGTGAACTGCAGGCTGAAGTTGTACTGGCGGAGGCGGTCAGACCAGCGGTGCAGCCTCAGGGGTTTGTGGCCTGTCCCAGATGTGGACAGCAGCGCTGTCAGGGCCTGGTGATCTGTCCTGAGGGTGAAGGAGTGGCCATAGAGGTAGAGGTGCCACCTTTCACAAGCCCAGATACAGGCTAACGCCTCACGCTCACCCACGGAGTACCGCTGCTCGGTCAGGTTGAGGGCACGGGAGGCGAAGGCAATGGGCTTCTCCACACCGTTCTGGGTTTGAGACAGCACAGCCCCTATCGCTGTGGCTGATGCGTCACAGGTCACAAAGGTGGAGCTGGAGATGTCGAAGTGAGCCAACACTGGTGGTGAAGTCAGTTGAGTCTTGAGATCACGCACAGCGTCACTGCATGCCTTTGACCACACCCATGGCTCGTCCTTACGCAGCAGCTGGCGCAGGGGGGCTGTGGTCGCAGAGTACTGGGGAAGAAACCTCAGGTAGTAACTTGTCATACCCAGGAAGGAGGCGACCTGGGCGGCCGAGCTGGGCTCAGGGATGGCCTGAATGGCGTCCACGTTGGATTGTAGTGGAGTTACACCGCTCGCTGACAGCCGGAACCCCACGAAGTCGATGGCTGGCACAGAGAGGACACATTTCTCAGCATTGAGAGTTAGCTTGTGCTTGGACAGGGCTGCGAAGACCATGTTGAGGCGCTTGTCGTGGATTTCACTGGTGGGCCCGTGTACCACTATATCGTCCAGATAAATGGCCACGCCCAGTATGCCAGCCAGCACGGAGACCATGATTTTCTGGAAGCAGCTAGGGGCGGAGCTGAGACCGAAAGGCATCCTGGTGTAGCGAAACACTCCTGCATGTGTCACAAACGCTGTGAGGTTTCGGCTGCTGGGGTGGAGGGGCACCTGTAAGTACCCCTGTCTGAGGTCGAGCTTGGAGAACACCTCAGAGCCATAGAACTGAGCAGTGAGTTCTTCTGAGGTGGGCAGTGGATACTTATCAGGGACCACTGCCTTATTTACTGCACGTAGATCGACGCAGACACGCAGGCCCCCTGACTTCTTCTTAGCCACCACGAGGTTTGAGACCCAAGGTGATGTGTCCACCGGTTCAATGATGCCAGCTTCCAGCAGTTGTTGCAGCTCGGCGGAGACCCCATCACAGAGAGCCAACGGGATGCGGCGCAGTGGTTGGATGACAGATTTCACAGCAGGGTTGAGGAGAGGTTGATGGGTGAAGGCGGAGAGGCAGCCCAGCCCCATAAACAGCGATGGCCACTTCTGCTGCCAAGGTGTGGCGACAGTCAGGATTGCTGCCCCCCCTTGTGTCTAAGAGGGAGAACCCCAGAGCGGAGAACAGGTCCAGGCCCATCAGGTTGGCCCCACGGCATGCCACATGAAAAACTGCATTGGGCACCAGCTTGGTTCCATAGCGGACAGTCACTTGGAGAGAGCCAACCAGATCGATTTTGGAGTCACCATACCCACAGAGGACAGCTGAGGGTGCGGACAGTGGCAGTGAACCGAAAAATTGACTGTAGGTATCAACATTCAGGAGAGACACACTTGCACCGGTGTCCAACAGCAGGGGGATGCACACATCATTAATGTTGACTGTGCATGATTTGAATGACACTGGCCCAGAGCTCACCTTGTGAATGACGGCGGTTGAAGACTGGGGGGTGTGGCCCTCTGACCCAGCCGGGGAAGATCGACAGACGTTGGCAAAGTGATTGTGCTTACCGCAGCTACGGCATGTCTGGCCACGGGCAGGGCAGTTCTGAGCCCTTGAAACATGAGACCGAGACCCACAGTTACCACAGGACTGTTGAGGGCGGGG
Source organism: Lampris incognitus (assembly GCF_029633865.1). Taxonomy (NCBI): domain Eukaryota; kingdom Metazoa; phylum Chordata; class Actinopteri; order Lampriformes; family Lampridae; genus Lampris; species Lampris incognitus. The sequence goes on along the minus strand of NC_079211.1, from coordinate 98,935,871 downwards.
CCGAGAACGCCGTCGTTGCAGTTGCAAGACGTCCCCAGTGGAGTCGGCGCCCGCCTCGCTCTGGTTGGGTTGCGTCCCGAGGGGCAGCCGTGAGTAGAGGGAGGAGTCGTTGGCAGCTTGACTGGAGGTGGCCACTTGCTGTGTATTTAGCATAGCAGCACACTCAGCTGCTCCCTCAACCTGTAGTGCGATGGTAATTGCTCTGGACAGCAGCAGATCGTCTTTTTCCAGCAGGAGAGTCTCACGCACCTTTGCGTTGTTGGTGTGTTCGATTAGCTGGTCGCGAACCATCCCGTCCTGAAGTGCGCCAAACTTGCATGAGCTAGCTAGCCCTCGCAAATTAGCTACGTACTGCCGCACAGACTCACCAGGCAGTTGGTGTCGCTGACGGAATATAAATCGCCGAAGGAGGGTGCTCTGTGGAGCAGCGAAATGGGTGCTCATAAGTCCCACAGCTTCGGCAAAGTTTGTGACGTTCCCCAGAGTCCCGAGCACACGATGACCCTCTGCTCCCAAGCAGTGTAGCAACAGAGCCGTCTTCCTAGCCTGGCTCACGTCGTCGAGCCCTGAGGCGATGATGTAATTTTCAAAACTATGTAGCCAGCGAGTCCATGGTACCGGAGGCTCGCCAGGTAATGCCAGGAAGGGGGCAGGTGGTGGGAGAGAGATATCAGCCATCCTCGTCGCCAATATTGTGTTTAGAAATCACGTCAGGACACAGCGCTGTCGCTCGACACAACCTCTCCGTGGCATTCTTTATTTAGACTGACACAGCATCAAAGGCAGACCCGATCAAACAACCCAGAGCCCACAGGCATCACCAATCGATCCCAGCACAATAGAACAGCACCAAATCAAATGCAGCACTGTCGATGTGTGCAGACATAACAGCATGGTTGTTGGTGCCAGACGGGCTGCTCTGAGTATTTCAGAAACTGCTGATCTACTGGGATTTTCACGCACAACCATCTCTAGGGTTTACAGAGAATGGTCCGAAAAAGAGAAAATATCCAGTGAGCGGCAGTTCTGTGGGCAAAATGCCTTGTTGATGCCAGAGGTCAGAGGAGAATGGCCAGACTGGTTCGAGCTGACAGAAAGGCAACAGTAACTCAAATAACCACTCATTACAACCGAGGTATGCAGAAGAGCATCTCTGAACGCACAACACGTCGAACCTTGAGGCAGATAGGCTACAGCAGCAGAAGACCACACCGGGTGCCACTCCTGTCAGCTAAGAACAGGAAACTGAAGCTACAATTCGCACAGGCTCACCAAAATTGGACAATAGAAGATTGGAAAAACGTTGCCTGGTCTGATGAGTCTCGATTTCTGCTGCGACATTCAGATGGTAGGGTCAGAATTTGGCATCAACAACATGAAAGCATGGATCCATCCTGCCTTGTATCAACGGTTCAGGCTGGTGGTGGTGGTGTAATGGTGTGGGGGATATTTTCTTGGCACACTTTGGGCCCCTTAGTACCAATTGAGCATCGTGTCAACGCCACAGCCTACCTGAGTATTGTTGCTGACCATGTCCATCCCTTTATGACCACAGTGTTCCCATCTTCTGATGGCTACTTCCAGCAGGATAATGCGCCATGTCATAAAGCTCGAATCATCTCAGACTGGTTTCTTGAACATGACAATGAGTTCACTGTACTCAAATGGCCTCCACAGTCACCAGATCTCAATCCAATAGAGCACCTTTGGGATGTGGTGGACCGGGAGATTCGCATCATGAATGTGCAGCCGACAAATCTGCAGCAACTGCGTGATGCTATCATGTCAATATGGACCAAACTCTCTGAGGAATGTTTCCAGTACCTTGTTGAATCTATGCCACGAAGGATTAAGGCAGTTCTGAAGGCAAAAGGGGGTCCAACCCGGTACTAGCAAGGTGTACCTAATAAAGTGGCCAGTGAGTGTATGGTCTTCGTCATGCTGCAACTCATGGTGAAGAAGAATTCAGGTCAGATGCATGACGCTTCATTGAGAGGGAGTTCTATGTTGACGACGGATTCTTGTCAAGGCCCACAGCTAATGAAGTCATATATCTGCTGAAGCGGATGCAGAAGGCGCTTGCCACATGCAATCTTCGTCTTCACAAAGTTGCATCTAACAGCATCGAGGTCATGGAAGCATTTCCTGTCGATGACCGCGCCAAGGGGCTTAAAGATCTAAACCTGGATGCTGAAGCAATATCCATTCAGTGAAGCCTCAGTCTTAGGTGGGACCTAATGAAAGAAATGTTCACCTTTCAAGTTGCTGTCTCGGCAAAACCCTACACGCGCAGAGGTGTCCTAGCCACCATCAATGGACTTTTTGACCCGTTAGGATTTGCTGCTGCACTAACTATCCAGGGAAAGATGCTGCTCAGGGAGCTCTCAAGCGAGGCCTTAGATTGGGACTTGCTACTACCCGTAGAAAGGGAAGCAGAGTGGAATGCATGGAGAAGTGCTCTGTGATCTCAAACAGCTACACATTCTGACACCATATGCTGCTGCTACAATTTCAACAGCTACCAGAAAAGAGATACATGTGTTCTCAGACACCTCAGTCAAAGCCATTGCAGCAGTCACCTACCTCAAAGTCATTGATGCAGAAGAGAAGCCTCATGTAGAGTTTGTACTAGGAAAGGCCCAATTAGCTCCACAGTCTGCTCTTACAGTCCTGAGATTAGAACCCAGTGCTCGGTTCAATATTTTTTAATTTTTTTAGGCTAGATTGATTTGACTAAGAACAGGTTAAATATTAAACTCTTTTATGATAAGATTGAAAGCTGAGTTTGATCTGACAACATCATAAGTTTTATTCTGTGTCCTGCAGAACAGCCCGCTAGTGTTGTTTGGTTATGTTTTGTTTACAGAGAAAGACTGAACTGTATAAGAACGGCTTTGTTCAAACTTTGAAGAACGATGTTATTGCCAAATCAAATAATGTGTCATTAAGTGACTGCGAGGAATGGAGGACAGCAAATATGGGCTGGACTTCTTAGTAGTAGACCGTATTGTTTATATGATATCTAACTCTGAAAATGTTGCTTTAAGTCCAGACATGCGAATTCGAAAACTTATTCGGTGCCAAATAAAGCTCACTGGCTATTTCATTATTCATGACCGAGCTTTTGTTGAGACCAATGCTTTTCTATATGAAAGCATTTGAGTGCATCATTTTGTCACACTTGAAATCTTGCACCTCCCCAATGAGGGACCCATATCAATTGGCCTACCAAGCCAACCGGTCTGTTGAGGATGCAGTTAGCGTAGCCCTGCACCATGCCCTGCAACACCTGGAAACACAACACACCTACGCATGCATCCTGTTCATAGACTTTAGTTCCGCCTTCAACTCCATCAACCCACTCAAACTCTTAACCATACTCTTGGATATGAACATTGACCCAGCCATATGCCACTGGATTCGGAGCTTCCTGTGGAACAGGCCACAGAGGGTGAAGGTTAATAACCTAACCTCACACCGTCTTACCCTCAGTACAGGTGCTCCTCAGAGCTGTGTTCTCTCCCCCTGACTCTTCTCAGTTTACACCACCCACCTCACATCCAAGGATAGCTCTGTGAAAATAATAAAATACGCAGACGAGACAACCATTGTAGGCCTCATCTCCAACAATGATGAAACCCAGTGCCACACTGAAGTAGACCAAGCTGTCACTTGTTGCGCAAACAACAGTCTTCTGCTTAATACAGCCAAAACCCAAGAACTCATTATTGACTTCCGATTGCTGCCGAATCCTAAAACACCCATACAAATGAACCGAGACCCCATCACCACCACCGACTCCTAAATTCCTTGGAACATACATTAGCAATAACCTGAAATGGAAAATTAACGCTGAACAAATCATTGCAAAAGCCCAACAGCGACTTTACTTTCTTTGGCAGCTTAAAAAATACCGGATCAAACATCAGCTGCTCGTTCTGTTTTACTCAGCCATTATCGATTCCATCATAACATCTTTTATTACAGTATGGTACGGTGGCACAGATAGTCAAACACGGAAAAAACTGCAGCGGATTGTCAACAAGGCATCCAAAATCATAGGCAACCCACTCCCCTCAGTTGAATTTCTACATACTAACCGGACTGTAAAGCGAGCAAAGAAGATCACCTCCGACCCCTCACATCCTGCTCATCACCTCTTCCAGCTCCTTCCCTCAGGGAGGCACTACAGGTCACTGTCAACTAAGACTAAACGCTTTGCAAACAGTTTTTTCCCCCTAGCCATAAGGACTCTGAATTCTTCCCTATAGTCCCCTCCTCTCACACCACTGGCATAAATACCACCATTCACCGATTATGATGATATGTTTATCTAAGTTACTGTGTAACTGTATTGTTCGTGATAATATGTGGGTTGTCTGTTGTTGTCCATGTATGTATTGTGCTGCAGAGTATAAAGTGTACCAAAAACAAATTCCACCGGCCTTGGTCATGTGGCTAATAAAATTATTCATCTATCTGTCTATCTATCTATAATATTGTGTTCTGGCACTACACTATACTATAAAGGTTATGAATTTTAATACAATATTGGTCTGTAGTCAGTATGAGAAGAAAGCAAATGAACCTATTCCTGAGATTTTTGAACCACTATATGGTACATACGTATATTCAGACCATACTTGTCACCACAGTAGCTCTTGGTCCAGGTTCTAGTTCTCTGCAATGCACTTCTGGCCGGTCTTCCAGAATGATGCTGCATGCTTGGTTTTCAGCCTCCCAAAATGTTCATGTCACCCCTCTCTTTGTGTCTTTATACACTGGCTTCCAGTTGCTGCTCAACACGGCGACTTAGTCACTGGTATGTTTTATCTATAAGGCCATTCTGTGTACCCTCCCCTGTTATTTATCTATCTTTCTGTCCATAAAACATGGCATTTATGGATTACTGTCTCAGGACACCTTCCAAATGACTGTTCCTAAAGTTTGGACTGGGCAGGGTGAGAAGGTCTTTATGTTTTCTGCACCATCTGCCTGGAATAGCCTGCAGAATAGACTTAAACTCCAGGACTTGGTTACTGTATCCGAATTTAAAGGTATGGTTAAGTTTATGGAATCTGAGTCTATTGGAAATTGTAAATGTTTCAATTGATAACAGGTTTGTATCTTTTCCCTTCATTTTTATGCTATTTTGCACTTTGAGCTATTCTGTTGTCTTCATGGGAGTGTGTCCTGAAACTGATATACTTCTGTCATTCTTGGCCAGGTCTCTCTTGTAAAAGAGATCTTAATCTCAATGGGACTAACCTGGTTAAATAAAGGTAAATGAAATGAATGAAAAATGCTCGTATAAAGTTCAAAACATTGTGTTCTGGGAAGTTCATAGAACTGCCCCGAGCTACCTGCAATCCTGTATCAGCATATGCCCTCCTCCTCGACCACTTTGCTCTGCCTCCAGTAGGGTAGTTATCTGTCCAATTTACTTAAGTGGCAAGCTCTAGATCCCAACTTTTTGTCACCTAGCCCCAAAATGGTGGAATGACCTCCCAGTTTCCATCAGAACTACGGACTCACTTCCTTCCTTCAAGAAAAGCCTAAAAACTTTTTTCTTTAAGGCCTACCTTTGCCCTTTAAATGATGTCTGGATGCAGGTATAGTTATCTGTTATCCGGTGCTGGCTGCTGCCACTGTTGCATCATATTATATTATACAACATGTTCTGGTATCTACTCTAAACCCTTTTTCTACTTGCTTGCCTCTCTGTTTGCACTTGATTTTCCTTTTGTGCTATTGCCGCAACATAGACGTAACATCTTGATTTCATACGCACTCTTGGCGAAAGTACAATTACTGTGTTTCCCTCTATTGTGCAAGTTGCCTACACCTGTTTCCTTCTGCTAATTACTGACTCCCTTGTAAGTAGCTTTGGATAAAAGCACCTGCCAAATGATCAAATGTAACTGTAAGTATCAGCAAAAAATGTGTTTTCGTTGAGTAAAAGAACCACATTTATGTTGGCCTAATTTTGTCTTTCTGAACTTGACAGTATACATTCCTACATTTGTACACTCTAAGCTAATTCAGTGCCCTTAAATTTGAAATGCATCTTGACTCAATTAAATCCCAAATGTTATACCCTACCTGGAGACCCAAGTTCAAAGAATGGTCATAACTGAGTTATCACATGCTAAACTAATGTGCTTAAGAACAAAAAACAAAATATTGATCACCCTGTGCCCTTTAGATTTCATGCACTGAAAATATTCTCTGCTGAATGAGGTTATTTCTGGTATAATAAACTCCAGTAATGCTGCCATAAATATTCTTTGTTCAATCTAATTAAAAAATTACTTATTCTCTCAAGTAAGGGAAAAACCAACATTTTCTTTGATACATTTCCCTAATCTAACGCATGCTTGTTTTTTTGGTTTTTTTGTTTGTTTTTTTTAGAAGAAAGCCACTATATTTTGTCACTGAAGGTTACAGTAACCTTTGGTTTCTGCATTTAACTCATCCTATTGTATAGGAGCAGGACTTACTACCACTGACATTATGTGAATGC